>NC_056743.1:604274727-604349464 GCF_019279795.1 Protopterus annectens
TCAAGCATTTAAAGTATTTACCGCATTTGCCCTTCTACTTGGTATAAATGTGAAACCTTCTGTAAAATTCACTTTTTATCCTCTAACAAAGATTTCAGAGACAAATTAATGTTCTTAAACTCCTCTACCTGTACTGTCTTTTCTTCTGACATGACTGAAAGGTATCGTCTCCACAATCTCCTCTCCACTGATTGTTTTACCAAGTTCTCCCTGTAGTTCATCTCTGTCTCAGCTGGTAATGATGCTGGTCTTGGCATCTCTTTGTTAAAGATCAAAACCTCCTGCATTGTTGCCATGAGGTGATATGACTACCATGTAAAGTATGAATCTGCATTTTGATTTAACTATATTTTTCAGGTACAAGTGGAATTCAGTCAGTGTTATTTGTATGAGAGAGTTGGAACCTCTGTGCTTTCAATATATAGAAGTCCTCAGTCAGACCTACTAACACTGCTTCAGACTGGAAAGCAATTTTAGTTTTAAAAAGTTGGAAAAAAAATATTTTTGCTAACTGTTTTTTTATAGAAATACTGTAAAAAGAATAAAGTTTAGGAAAATTGAAGTTCACACTCTTGCATAATCTGAATGCGAATAAGTCAAGAGTCTTCTTCTTTCGGCTTTCTCCCAGTTAGTGGACGCCACAGCGGATCATCTGAACACTCATAATTGGCAGTGGAGTTTTACAGTGTCAAGTTGCCAGCCCAGCGGCCAACCTTCCACAGAAGGCACACACACCCCCACACACTCACACCTAGGGCCAGTTTAGAGTGTCCAATCCACCTGCTGCATGTCTTTGGGATGTGGGAGGAAACCAGAGCACCCGGAGAAAACCCCCGCAACCACAGGGAGGACATGCAGACTCCTTACAGAAGGCACCCCAGCCGAGAATTGAACTGGAGAACCTCTTGCCATGAAGCGGCAACGCTAACCACTGCACCACCGTGGCCACCCTTGCACATATGTCAAGAGTACTTAAACTAAATATGAAATTTAAATTTTAGCTGTAATGTATCCATTCTACTAGTTCTGAAGTAAGATGGAGCGATAAAAAAACATACTATTATTTTATTTTTATGTTTTCCCTTGTTGCTTTGCTAGTAACAGCAAATTTACTTATATTAAAACATTTTGAGTGGTAAATGCGATTTGCATTTTAACAGGAGTGTCCTGGCAGCAGTAGATGCAATAGATTAGATAGTGATAAAAGACAGTAATACTGTGCTGTTTTCTTAATGCATATTTCACAGTATTTATAGGGGTGACTCGTACAAATAACAAAAAAATCTGGATTTTACATATGGAAACATGACTTTTATGCGTGTGTTGCAGGGATAGATTAAAGAAGTGAATACATTGTTTTAGTAAGAAAAAAAAAACTGAATTATGATGCTGTAGAAGTAAAATGAAATAGATGTTCATAGCAATCAATTTTTATTAATATCACCAGCATTTGAATTTCATGACTCCTCCCGAATTACAAACAGCAAGGTATATACATCTGTCTTGGATATTTTTTTTTTACATTTTAGCTCCTTCCCACTATCTTCCAATTGACACATCCTAGTGCATGTCTCAGTCTCCACAACAAGGTGGAGAGAAAGTGCCATTATGATGATAGGAGAGGCTTTTCCTCTTTGGCATATATTTAAATCATCCCACACATGAAATGCAATAAAGTCAAGGCAGTCCACATACATGGGGTATTATGATTTTACTTTGCCCTCCTGGGGGGCACTCTGCTTGCACCTCCTTACCTTTTATGTAACAGCTACATCCACTGTCCCCAAAGGGAGGGAGTGAGTGAGTGTGTATGTGTGTGTGTGTGTGTGTGTGTGTGTGTGTGTGTGTGTGTGTGTGTGTGTGTGTGTGTGGCTATATCAAGGTGGCCAAAATAAGTTGAACTACCAAGGACAAAAAATCCTATTACACCAACCTTCAGTCAAACAATAACAACAACCCCAAAAAATTCTGGAATTCAATAAACTCTCTCCTTAATCCCAGCTCCAAAAATAATCCCTGCACTGACCCAAATAAATTTGACCTAGAACTATGCTCAGAATTTAACTCTTTCTTCATACAAACAATATCTGACCTAACCAAGACCTTCCCTAGCAATAACCCATCTGGTCCCCTATCTTCCCCCTCCAATTCCTCCAATAACCCTCCCCTCAGCTTCACACTCAAACCTGTCTCAACTAACTTTATAAAAAGACTTCTGTCTAAACTTAAACCCTGCTCTAATGCCCCTGACGATATTCCCTCCACTTTCCTAAAATGTGCCGCAGATGGGATAGCACTCCCAATCAGCATCATTATTAATAGATCTATTAATGAATCTTAAGTCCCCAAACTATGGCGTTCAGCTTACATCCTTCCTCTTCACAAAGGAGGCAAGAACACCAGCATCACAAATTTTCACCCTATTGCTCTACTCTCACCAATCTCTAAAATCTTAGAAAAGTGTATCCACTTCCAACTTATGCCTTTTCTAACCCAAAACCATCTTCTTACACCAACTCAACATGGCTTTCGCTCTGGCCATAGTACTACTACTGCATTACTTTCCTTCTTAGAAACTATCAATCAAGCCCGAGATTCAGGTCACCTGGTCTCTATTGTTTTGCTTGATCTCTCAAAAGCTTTAAATACTGTTTCCCATAAACACCTTCTCCTTCATCTATCAAACCTGCAGCTCTCATCTAACTCTCTATTCTGGTTCTCTAGCTACTTATCAGATAGGTCTCAGGCAGTCAAATGGAAAAATTCCATCTCATCCTTCCTACCTACATCAACAGGTGTACCACACGGATCCATCCTTGGACCCATGCTTTTTAATATTTTTATTAATAACTTTCTCAGTGCTATCCCCAATACCAAAATTATTCAATATGCAGACGATTCAACCTTAGTCTGCTCTGCCTCAAACATCACTGAACTGCTTCTCAAAACCCAAGATGCCTTCTCAACCACTGAAAACTGGATGCGCCAAAACCACCTCTCCCTTAATGCTAACAAATCCAAAATTCTCCTCTTCTCCCCCAGAAAGTCTTACTCCTGTGACAAAGACACTTTCAAAGTCCTTAGTAACTCCAACTCCACTACTGAAGTGGTTCCCTCTGCCAAACTTCTCTGTGTCATAGTCGATGAATTCCTAAAGTTCGACATACACATTCAACAAAATATTAAGAAAACCCATCAAAAACTAGGCATGCTATATAGGAATAATCGCTTTCTTTCTCACTCCACCAGGCACACTTTGGCTACTACCTACCTTTTGCCCTCATTATTATATGGAGCTCCTCTCCTAACCAACTTGTCATCCTCTATTACCTCCAAACTAGAAAGCTGCTACAATAAAATCTCTAAATTTGCCTCCAACTGTAAAAATTCCACCCATCATTGCCTTTCCCTTCAATCCCTAAACTGGCTTGAACTACCAAACTACCTAAACTATCTGCAGCTCACCACAGCGCACAAACTTATATTTCAGCCATCTAACTGTCCTGCCCTAGCTAACATCCTTCCACCCTACATCCCCAATAGAACTCTCAGATCTGAACATCAAAACATGATTGCTATCAATAAACCTAAAAGTCCAGCTGGCCAACTTCTCTTCTCCTTCACTATTGGCAAGACTTGGAACTCTCTCCCTTCTTCTTTAAGAACAATATCAAACTCTGAAAATTTCAAAAATCAGCTTTTCAAACATCTGTCCACTAAGTGGAAATGCTCCTGTCTTCACCCTACCTAAAACTATACAAGAATACACTGATATCCTACCTAGAATGTAAAAAGGTGAGGCAGTGCATATAGTCTACCCCACCTAAAAATTATCCAAGAACACATTGATATCCCACATGGAATGTACCCTTGCTCTCAAAATGTCCTACAATTATTTATCTTTGAACCCCCTTGTGTAAATACTGTAAATAGATTTTCTTAACTCTCTTCTCTATGTGCTTATATAATGCATTTTCTCAAATTACTCTATAAGAATAGCTTTATAAATGTATAGCCTTTTTAGAATGTGCTTATGTGCTTATATAATGCATTTTCTCAAATTACTCTATAAGGACAGTTTTATAATTGTATAACCTTTTAGAATAACCTTAGTGAAGTTATATTTGACTATTTTGTAATAATGAATGTTCCTATTGTACAAACTGGTCACCTCAATGTATCATTTATATTTTTTCATATTTTGTAATTTGTAATTTGTATTTGTATTTTTGGAGCTTTTCTCCCCGGGCCTCCACTGAAAACGGGTCCCCAGGGCCCAATGGACCTTCCCGGTAATCAAACTGGAAATAAATAAATAAACTACTTTTCATAGGCCCTCTAGTGCCTACTGCTCTACTTATACACAGGCAACCAATGCTGCAGATGGATGCACTCTCTCTGCCTTGGTGTACTGGCCTAATTGTCACTTTTCAGTAATCAGGATGTTGTCCATATTTTAACTTTATGACATTCCTTGATAAACTAGTAGTAGAGAAATTTAAAATTTCCCTTGTGGGTTGCAAAAGGGTCCTGTTTTACTGTTCTATTATTACCTACATGCAGTCACTCACAAAGATGATAACTATATTCATGTGCAATACAGATGATAAATTCTATACTACCTGTAACTTGCTGTTACCTTTCATTCATATAATATTGGTTCATTCAGTTATTCTTTCAGTCAATTCCTGCTACCCACTTTATCCTAAGGAGTCTTGATGGGGAGTTGAAACCAGGTCTAAAAATGGAAATAAGCAGGGAACTATTCTTAGGATATAGGCAACAGTACACCAAATCTCACAGGATACTGTCCTGGAACTTGGTGAGGTCCTAATGAGTCTCAATAAGGTCACCTACCACATTACTGCTACTCTCAGGTCCCCTTCTATGTCCCTCTGTGAACATGCAAAACATCTAAGCTAGTTCAAATAGTTATCCATTATAAGGAACATAATTATACCGGGAGACAACTTCAGCTACCTATCAATCAGTCAACTGGCAAACCTTAACCACTAGCAACAGATATGCCCACAGAGTGCTCAATTTTATTAATGGAAATGTGTTTGATCAACTTGCCCCCTACCTAGTAGTAGAGTTAACCTTCACAGTCTTTTCCTTACCAGCTGCTCATCTTCCTGTACCACCATTATTGCTACTCCTTCCCTGGTTACATCTGACAACCTAGCAGTAATACTCACTCTTAAAATAAGCACCAGTTCCCAAAATAACTTTACCGTATTTCACAATTTCTCCAAATCCAGCTGCTTAATATTCAGTGACATTTAATTTCTTGGTGAACATTAAATGCTCATTCCACCAAATAATCCAATGCCTGATGCTGTAGCATACTCCACAGAATTCTATTCCTTCATGGAGAGATGCATTGATGAGATTGTACACATCTGCCACAAACAGTGGTAAATTCAAAAGTAAACTTGTACAGTGGAATTCCTACTTCATTAAACATTTCAATAAAAAGAAACAAAATATTTTCTATCAGCAATAAGTCACCAGTTCACCATTATAATATAAATCTAACAATGGTAACCTTAAGGAAAATCACACAGTCTTATTCAGTTGCATGAAACTTCAAAGTAATACACAGGTATTCATCCAACTTATTTCTGTTATTGTAGAGTATCCCACTATGACCCCCAGATTCAACGCAAATATCCTTGCAGATAAATTTAGTTCCAATTTCATGTCTTCATCCAACCCAAGTATCCACCTCATTCTCTATTATACCAGGCCTCCCAAGATCATCCTAGATCAGGTTCTGTCAATACTCTCCAACAAACTAACTCCATGGGTCCTGCTAACATTATAAAGTGTTTTATTAGTAAGCATTAAACACCACTTAGCAGAATCTCTCCTACACAACTTCAGCCTAAGCCTGTACAAAGGTCAAGTTCCTGCCATGTCAGACATGGTTACGGCACTACACACGACAGGCCCCACAAGTTACCCTGGTAATTATAGACTTAACAGTCTTACCCGTACTGTCTGTAAGGGTCTGGAACATAATTACTGGGAAAATAAATGATATGGATGATCTTCAAACTCTCCACCCTAAACAATTTGTGCTCATAAAAGGAAGGCCTTGTCTACTCAGCCTGGTTGATTTCTTTGACAGGATCACTGAAGCCCTAGATGAGGCTCTGCCCATACGGACTGCTTATCCTGACCTGGCTAAAGCCTTTAGTATAATTTCCATTGCAAAACAAAAAATAAACTTAGAGGCAAAAAACAAAAAAGGCAGCAAGCTGTAGAATTCCAACCAATTTATTGTTAGAATTTTCGTTCAGGAAATACATGAACTTCTTCAGACAAAGAAACCCCAAGAAACCTCAGTTAAAATAGTGCCATCAAGTAAGATAAAATAACTAATTATAAAGCAAATTAGCACGATTAAAGAAATTTAAAGAGCCAGTATTATACTAAGTAAAATGTATGTTTGAATAAATATAATACTTTTTTAAAATCAGCAACAGTTTTAAAACCACAACGCATTGGTCTTGTTTACTTATGTCTTTATATATCTAAATATTATTAAATGCTAGATAACACTTTAAACAGCTCAAACAAGTGGAAGTATAAAAGTCAGATAAAAATATAAATATATATATATAAATAAATATGTATAAATAAATATACATATATATACAATTAACTAATGAAATAGTTATTATACAACCAAACTTCATCTTTGAGGAGCTTTCAATTTCAAAATACATTTAATTGAACAGTATTCATTGAGCCCTGGTGGAACATGTGCATATGTTTTGATTTGCCAAACAAGTTCCTGTTCTTCAAGTTTTAATTCCCAGGGCCCACCTCTGATGTTCCTAACTATTTGTTGTAATACTGTAAATTGGAATTTGTGTGTGGGGTACTCTAAAATGTGTCTAGCCAAAGCATTTGTGCTGTTACCCCTACTAATTTGATATTGGTGTTTATAAATTCTTTGCTTAAACATTCTTTTAGTTTTACCAATATAGTAGCTTTGACAACATTGCCATAAAGCAGCATATACTATACCTCCTGTTTCACAGTTAAATTTTCCATTGATGGAGTAGGTTTTATTACGTATGCAAACTTTATTAGTTACCATAATGTGCTGGCACTGCTGACATCTCCCACACTTTCTCATCCCCCAGTTATTGAGGCATTTTTGATTGTTCCTGTCCAACAAATCTTTAAAATTTAAGTCTCTTCTATAAGTAACGGTAAGTAATAGGGTCTGTCTCCCAATTTCACATTAATGGCATTGTCCTCTGATATTGTTGCCCAATTTTTATTCATAATATTCTTAATAGAATGTGCATCAATAGAGAACGTTGTAAGAAAGTTTATTCTGCCATCATAATTCCTAAAGGTATTCTCTCTATGTTCATCAGGAAAAAGTATCACATATTACTTCTCCATACCCTCTGCATAGAATATGTTTAAAATGGCCAGTAGTCCTTTTAATAACAACTTCATCACACAATTGTTGGAAAAGCTGTCCTGGGTAGCCCCTTTCCCGAAACATGACTTTCAATGTATTACATTCAATCAGAAAGTCAGCCTCTGATGAAACCATTCTGGCTGCCCTAACCAGTTGACCCTTAATAACTGCCCTTTTCTGGTAGAATGGGTGGCTACTCCTGAAATGTAGAAAATGGTATGATCCCTGTTATACTTATTAGGGGTAATATATAATTATTCACTGTGTGATGGGTAAGGCTAATCTGTAACAAAATGGAATGGGTTATTTTAAGCACAATAAGGGAAACTGGCTAGGCTTAAAATGGCTCGCAAGGGCAGCTAGCCTAATACTTAGCCTACAAGAATGTCAGATATGCTGTTACTTCCCTGTCTTTCTATCTCCTCTCTCTCTCTCTCTCTCTCTCTCGTGTGTTATTGCACAGTTTATCACCAATGCAGTGACTTGCATTGACATTTTTTAATTATTTATTCTCACAGACTATCATGTATGACCCTGAGTTAACCTGCAAGTATATCCCTGTTTCTACATCCTTCAGTTTCTACAATCTACCACTTGCCACATTTGCCACAAGGAATAGCAAACAAGCCACAGCTCATCAAGGTTTATTGTTTTCTAAGTTCCAAGAATGGCTGAACGTCTGTAGATCATGGGGTTTTCTTGGTCTGCAAATGGGCGCATACCTGAGCTTTGCTGAAAATCTGCTACATTGTTAAATTAATAACACCTCTCCAGAGTACTTCGCCTTACTGTGGAAATGCACAATTACAAAACAAATATCTGATATACTTAATGCTAACTCAGTTGTCTTCTGTTTCTGATGTTTTTATTTTTAATTTTTTACATGCAGGGCAGCAGGACACCACCTTAATCACACAAACATAAATAATAATAATAATAATAATAATAATAATAATAATAATAATAATAATAATAATAATAATAACAATAATAATATCCCATTCACACTAGAATGAGAAATAGTTTCTGCTGCTTGAACTATTTGGAGCAGATAATGCACATTCATTTCAGTGAAAGAAGCTGTTACATTTTAATTACATTTCTGTTCCTCTTGATTACTGTTAAGATACATTTACTGATAGAAACATTAATGTTACTCACCTCTGTGTGACTGCTGTGCTGGAAATGTGATTACCACATGTATTTGTCTTCTTTTGATCCTGTGTTATTAACGTACTTTCAAAGATTGTTATTTGCATCGGTAGATAGCTATGAAAATGTTAATTCTATGTGTCCTAAGGAAAAAGGCAGTTCTGAATGTTTCTTCTGGCTAAACATGCTAATTGTATTGACGTTTCCAATGATAAATTGATCTTAAAATGACAGTGATCATTCATCAATGTAAGATATAAACCCTGAGAGGGGCTTCTCTGAAACATATTTTTTGGTTTAATTATCAAGGCCTGTATTTTCGACATTGAGATCATAATTTGTATTATTTACCATTACTGAGATGGCTTTAATTAGTGCCACAGAATAAACCAAAAGCTAATGAAAAAAATTTCTCTGGGAAAGGAGGAAATAAAATATTAGAAAGATCAATTAAAAAGGGAAACAAACAAAGGTGGCAAAATACTTTAGATTTTTAAAAAAACTCTGCAGTAACTACAATATACTTATGAAAGATAACTCAGTAAGGTATAATTTTTGTTGTTCCTTTCTTTTTGACAAATTTTATTTTTGTGTTTATTATTATGAAGTTAATCTGCATTATAAAGAGATACGTGGATTTGTAGGTTTGGTTAACAATCGAATGGTTTCTGCACATATCTGATTGTGCTTGAACATACGCTTGGATTGTTATGGACAGGTGGCAATGAGGGAAATACTCTCTCTGTAATGCCCTGTCTTCTTAGTATTGTTAGCTAATTGACCACTTAGAGTAGTGCCTTTGAACAATGTCTGAAGCTGCCATGTGTTATGAGGAAAAGACTCACAGAGTGCACATACTAATATAGATTCTCAGTCAAGACAACCCTTACTATATCCATAAAAATTACATAAAAATTACTTCAGAGCTTTATCTGTTGTTTTGTTATGCCCAGGTCCTTATTCTTCACTATATTTAACTATTATGAGCAGATGAAGTTGGAAATGAATTCTCTGTCCTAAGGTTTGTAAGAGAGCACAGACTCTATGTTTAAAAGGGATAAAAAATTTTGTAAAAAACAATTGACATCTATGTGAGCCACCAAGGGACTATGTGACTGTAAAAGTGGCACAGACACACACACACACACACACACACACACACACACACACACACACACACACACACACGTACACACACAAATATATCCACCCAGACATACACATATATTTGAAAAGGGTGTTATGGCAATGCGTCCAAATTTATATCAAAAGACTTATTTATTGATATATGAAAATAGTCTGCAAAGGTGTCAAAGGTATAAAGAAAGTCAGTAGAAATTCTGGAAGACAAGAATCTTCTTAGCATACAGCCACCATGAATTAGAAAAACAATAAATCATGCTGTAGTTTAGTGCAATAACAATAATACAGAATGAATATTAAGATTTTTAGGAATGACTATATGCTATATGCTTTGACAGCAGCCTGGTGTTGTGATGGTGAGTGACAGAAGGCAAATCTGTTGGAAAAGCTGTGGGGCAGCATGTTTTCCCACACTGTTGAAACAAGCTCATACTGTTTCAGTTCTCCAGTACCACAGCACTCTTTTTACTGTTGCTGAAGCTAGACATGTGCTTATTCAAATGCATGGAGTTACATTTTTTTTTTTAAATAAGAAATATGGTACACAATTTCCATAACTCTGGCAATACATATATCCCTTTGGATGCATTTGTGATGTTAGCCAGTGGAACAGAGAAGTTATTAAAAGTCTTAATAAATTTAATGTGGAGACGATATTCATCAGGTCTGCCACACAAAGTATTTATTTGTAAATGCTTTGTGTAACTAGCTGGAAGGCAAAGAGGCTCACAGAACTGTAATGTTTCAAAGTGTTCACATTGTTATCAGGCATCCAAAAAGTACTGTTGTAGAATGGCATTGCAACAAAGCCACTTGACTTACAATAACAGTCGATGCTAGAATGAAAACTGCTATAGCTATATTGGTTATATCCTGCCAATGAAATAACAGCCAGCTAGCTAGCTTCCAAATCTTCAGGGCACCTTCTATCTGCCCAAACCATCAGCCAGCTTGAGCCAAGCTGACTAAAAAGACAGATTTGAGAGCCAAGACCATCAGAGCTTTCATGCCAACAGAGAAAGGGATGCTTAACCCTGAATGGTCAATGTTGGGAATAAAAAATTAGTATTCATATACTGACAAATAAGACAACAATAAACAAGGCAGAAGGAGGGAGGGTGTGGCTACTGCAGTAATAATCATTCAAACAGCTACTGTTATGGTAAGTTTACTTAAACAACTGTACTTCATAATATCAATCTTCATAATATTTATCACTAGCCTTAGGTATATATGGCTAGCTTACCACAGCTTACTACATTTGGTAGGTGGTAGAAGAAGAGGCCAGGAAACCCTTGAGAATGGTCCTAGAAAAGCCTGATCTTGACATACAGAAGGAATCAAGCTTGTAATACCTTGTAAATATATGCGTAGAGGACCAAGTTGCTGCTTCTAGAATCAAACCTTTTCCAAAAAGTCATGGGTGAAGATAAGGCCCTGGTAAAATGGGCAGTGATCTTGCATGGAACAGTTTTGTTGTGGTGAGAACAAAAGGTAATAGGCCTGTGACAGCCATTTGGAAATAGTCTGTTTTGACACAGATTGTCCCTTCTTACCTTCACAAGAAATGGAATGCAATATTTAGTTCTGTCAAGATTGTACCTGAGATGTCTGAATCATTTTTGTTGTTTTCTTGTCCAACTGATCCAATACCTTTTGGAGCCAGTCAGTCACCTCAATACTATAAGTTACAACAGAAAGAGCAAATGGGTTTATAGCTTGGACTTTGTTCCTAGATATAAGGGCTGTTTTCAGTGCTAATTTAATCTTCTAAAATATTCCTAAGTTTTGTTCACATTTGTTCATATTTTATTGTTGATCCTTCAATTCCCAAATGTTTATACAGTTCCTCCTCTCAGGTTTCTTTATATCACATTACTGTCCCAGCCTGATATTTTCTTGGTGCTACAGCTATCCTGCTTTAAGTGTTGGTTTTGAACATTTATCAATACCAAATGACATTCTTATATTGTCTGAGAAAGTTTTAACCACTTGCAGTTACGCTTTCAGTTCCTCATCTGATAAACTATACAATTTTAAATCATCCACAAAACAATGATAAGACTGTGATTGAGAGCTGCTTTCTGTTTTACCAGCTCCATTTTGTTTTCTGTTTTAAGAAATCTGGTTGTCCTGGTGTCTTTGTTCTATGTGAGAGACAGATATGTAAATTATCTAGGTTTTACATTTCACTTTTTTTCATTAGTTAATTGTCTCTTGATTGATACTTACAGTGGATATAAAAAGTGTACACACCCCTGTTAAAATGCCAGGTTTATGTGATATAAAAAAATGAGACCACAATAAATCATTTAAAAACTTTTCCCACCTTTAATGTGACCTGTAACCCATACAATTCAATTGAAAACAGATAAATCTGTTAGGGGAAAAAATATAAAAAATAAAAAACATACAAGCTGGTTGCATAAGTGAAGCCTCGGTGGTGCAGCGGTAACGTTTTCGTCTCATGGCAAGAGGTCCTCCCGGTCGATTCTCGGCTGGAGCGCCTTCTGTGTGGAGTCTGCATGTCCTCCCCATGGTTGAGTGGCATTCGAAAGACATGCGTGAATGGGGGTGCCTTCATTGATGGCTGGGCGTTGAGCTGGCACCTCGACACCATAAAAATCTACTGCCAATCATTAGCGGACCGAAGTTCTGCTGTGGCGACCCCTAACTGGGAAAAGCTGAAAGAAGAAGAACAACAAGCTGGTTGCATAAGTGTGCACACCCTTAAACTAATACTTTGTTGAAGCACCTTTTGATTTAATTACAGCTTTCAGTCTTCTTGGGAAGGAGTCTATCAGCATGGCACATCTTGACTTGACAATATTTGCCTACTATTCCTTGCAAAAGTGCTCCAAATCTGTCAGATTGCGAGGGCATCTCTTGTGCACAGCCCTCTTCAGGTCACCCCACAGAATTTATATTGGATTTAGGGCAGGGCTCTGGCTGGGCCATTCCAAAACTTGAATTTTCTTATGGTGAAGCCATTCTTTTGTTGATTTGGATGTATGCTTGGGGTCATTGTTGTGCTGAAAGGTGAAATTCCTCTTCATTTTCAGCTTTCTAGCAGATGCCTGAAGGTTTTGGGCCAAAAGTGACTGGTATTTGGAACTGTTCATAATTCCCTCCACCTTGACTAAAGCCCCAGTTCTAGCTGAAGAAAACCAACCACAAAGCATGATACTGCCACCACCATGCTTCACCATGGGGATGGTGTTCTTTTGGTTATGCGAAGGGTTGTTTTCACACCAAACGTGCCTTTTAGAATTGTGGCCAAAAAGTTCATCCTTGGTCTAATCAGACCATAACACATTTTCCCACATGCTTTCGGGAGACATGATGTATTGTTTTGCAAATTTTAGCTGCGCCTGTATGCTTTTCTGTGTAAGAAAAGGCTTCTTTCTTGCAACCTTACTACATAGTCCAGATATATGGAGAATATGGGAGATTGTTGTCACATGTAGTACACAACAAGTACTTGCCAGAAATTCCTGCAGCTCCTTCAGTGTTGCTGTAGGTCTCTTGGCAGCCTCCCTGATCAGTTTTCATCTTGTCTTTTCATCAATTTTGGAGGGACGTCCAGTTCTTTGCAACATCATTGCTGTCCCATATTTTTCCACTTCTTGATGATGGCCTTCACTGTGTTCCATGGTGTATCCAATGCTGTGGCAATTTTATTGTACCATTATTCTGACCGATACCTTTCAACAATGAGATCTCTTTGATGCTTTGTGAGCTCTCTGCGAACCATGCCTTTTGCTGTAGCAGGCAACTGAGTAAATGTCAGGAAAACCCTACTAGGACAGCTGAACTTTATTTGGGGTTAATCAGAGTCTCTTTAACTGATGGCAGGTGTGTACCCAAGAAGACTGAATGCTGTAATTAAATCAAAAGGTGCTTCAACAAAGTATTAGTTTAAGGGTGTGCACACTTATGCAACCAGCTTATTGTACTTTTTTTATTTTTTATATTTTCCCCTAACAGATTTGTTTGTTTTCAATTGAATTGTACAGTTATAGGTCACATTAAAGGTGGGAAATTTTTTAAATGATTTATTGTGGTCTCATTTTTTTATATCACAAAAACCTGGCATTTTAATAGGGGTGTGTACACTTTTTATATCCACTGTAAATGCACAGTGAATTTCTAGTCTTGTGTCTTTTGCTGAAAAGATTTCAAAGCCTGCATAAACTAAAGCACTGCCAGTGAATCCCTGCTAGTTTCCCCCTGCCACCCTCTTCTTTTTTGATCTGTTTTTAAAGCTTGTGATTTTATGCTGCCCACCCTTACTGTAAATTGAACTTAAGCTCCTTCCTTTCTACACCTCTGTTGATATATTGAATTATTTATTTACCTTTCCCTGTGCTTATATTGAAAAAAATGCATTTTGTCTCGCATTCTGTTCTACTGAGTTACTTGCTTTGAATTCGTTACCTAGCCATCTGTTGGATAAAGTAATGTATTTTTACACTCTAGCAAGCACTTGTTTTGACATCAAGAGATCATTGGATTTTACATCTAGTGCACTGGGTGGTAGGTTGGTTTGTTTAGGTTGGAGAAACACTTGAGATTTCTGCATGTAATTTTATTGGCTGGAAGGCTTATCAGCTGATCTTGTTTTTGGTGTCTTTATAAATTTTGTACAACTGAGTGGTTCTTGGCTAATTTATACAAAGCAAAGTACTTTTATTGAATAATCTCACTTTTATAAGCTGTTTAAAATACACCGCTGTATCTTTACCTTTAGGTTTGTCTGTGGAGGGATTTAACTGCAGACACTCCTTTACTGTGCTTTTACATTAGGAGGACTGGGATTACTCATCTAGTACAGTAGGTGTTTACCATAGGATCATAGGAAGTTACTAGGCTATTAACCCTGAGGCCCTTGTAAGCCTAGCCAAGAGTTTAGCCCATGTTTAGACAAGTCAGCACCCAAAGCCCCTATCCAGCAGGGACACAGGTGGAATCCCAGGGGTGTATTTTCTGTTTCCCACCCAGTTATCCAGGTTGCACTTGAAAAGGGATAATGAGGTACTCTGCTTGATGTGGAGAGGGAGTCTATTCCACAGATGGGGAAGTTTCTGGGTCACAAATCTGTCCCACCAACAAGTCCTATTGATGTCACAGACCAGGTTGAGGTTATATGTGTGGGTAACTCGAGTGGAGCTTGACTTGCGCATATGCAGCAGTCCCATCAAGGTGGGGTCTGAGATTGCTTTGTATGCCATACAGAGGTCACCTCTGAGTAGTCTGTATGAAACTGAGAAGAGTGACAAGGCTTTTAGCCTAGCTGTGTATGGTAGATGTCTGAGGCCCTGCATTCTTCTGGTGAGAAACCTCTGGGGTATCTCCAGCTGCTGCATGTGTTTTGCAAGGTACATGCTGAAGGGAGCACTGTATTCAATAATTGGCCTTACAAGGGAAGACTACAGGGATGTTATGACCTCCTTGTCCCTGGATGAGATACCCTTACTTATGAGATGGGCCATGTAGAAAGCTTTCCGTACAACAGAAGCAACATGGTGGTCAAAAGTGAGGTTATTGTCAACCTGGGTGCCCAAATCCCTTATGACTGACTGCATGCTTAGGACGTTGTTATTAATGTGATAATATGCGGGGATCTCACTCTCCCCAAAGGGGATGATGATGCATTTTTTGGCATTCAGCATGAGGCCATGTTTCTGGCATCATTCATTTGTTTGGGTGAGACCTTCTTGGAGGACGTCCACATCACTTGGGGAACTGATGATCACACCCAGCTTGCAGTCATCTGCAAACCTGGTCAGCCATAGCCCACTGGTTTTGGCCTGCACCTCAGAGAAGTATATCCCAAATAACAGAGGCCCCAAGACCGATCCCTGGGGTATGCCGCTCGTTACTGGTCTATTGCTCGAGGTGGCTTCCCCTATTTTGATTAAGTGGATTCTATCAGTGAGCCAGTTTGCTACCCATCTGATAACATATGGATTGATGCCTGGTTAAGAGAGTTTATACCCAAGTGGGGAATAGTGTTGAAGGCTTTGGCCAAGTCAAGGTAGGCGGTGTGCATCATCTTCCCTTTGTCCATGGCTTTGGTGACTGTCTCAAAGAATTCTACCAAATTTAACAGACGTGACCTCCCTTTGACAAAGCCAAACTATGTGGGGTCGAGAGTCTGGAGATTGCCAATGTCCTTGTTAATGAGGTCCATGATAATCCATTCCATGGCCTTGCAGATCAGGCTAGTTAGGCTGATGGGTCTATAATTTCCTGTATTGGTGGACACTCCACCTTTGTGTAAAGGGATGACAGTGGCTGTCCTCCACTTGGCTGGAACAAAGCTGAAACACAGGCTTTGGTTGAATAGAGTGCCTAATGGTGCTGCAAGTTGATGCCTGAGTTCATGTAGGATGCAGCCTGGGATGTTATCAGGTCCCATGGAGGCTGAATTTTTTGCTTTGAGAAGACAGTGATGACCTGTTCCCTAGAGATAAGGATAGGGGGGCAGGCACTGGGGATGTCCTGATTTACTGATGGGGGGAGACAGAAGGGAGAAGTTTTCACTGAATCTGTCAGTCACTAGGTTGGCTATATCTAGAGTATTTGTGTATGTGGTGTCCTTGACCACCAGTTCTGAACAGATCTGGGTGCTTCCTTTGAGACTGCGGACATATGTGAAGAAGGCTTTATGATTGTCTCTAGTAGATGTGGCCAATTTCGACTAGAAGTTGGCTTTAGAGGATTTCACTAGTGCTCTTATTTGCTTGTTCAGGCTAAGGAGAGATTGCTTCCAGTTGGGCACCTGCTCCTTCTTCGTCCTGGACAGCAATTTTTTTCCTTTTGTTATACAGTTTATTTATTGCAGATGTCCACCAGACAGGTTTACTCTTCCTTGCGGAGGATGATTTTGTCCTGTTAGGTATTCCTGATTCAATGCATCTATATAAGTGCTTATATAGTACTTTGGTGTAGATTTGGACATTAGTGCCAGTTCCAACAGAGGGGGAGAGGGCTGTGAAGCTGTTTATACCATCCCTCAGGAGGTTGTAATCAGCTTTGGGAAAGTTTTTCTGTTTGAGGCTAGCCAGCGGGGGGTCAGGGGAGATGCTGACTTCAAAAGTGACAGCTTTATGGTCAGATATTACCAGGGAATATACTACTGTAGGGATACTGCAGTGGTTACTCATGTTGGTTAATACCAAGTCCAAGATATTATCACCTCTTATTGACTAGCTGTTCCAAGGCATTTGCATTGATAAAAATTGAGGAATCTCTGGGCATCTGCATTTTGGCATGAGTAGTTTTTCCAGTCTATGGTTGGGTAGTTAAAGTCACCCAGGACCAGAGTAAAGGGTTGAATCTTAATAGATTTGAAGAGGTCCAGATAGGTGAAGTGGGCATCTCGAGTCAAATTTGGAGGCCTGTAGCTAGCTATGATTTGAATAGGGGTCTTATCAATGGTTAACTGCACCTGGAGTGTCTCCTGTGTGTCATACAGTTTAACCAGCCTGGAGGTGTGTGTATCTTTAATATATATTGAAATTCCGCCTCCTTTAGCTTTGCTGCCCACAGTTTGGGGTCTGAATGTATGATAGGATGAGTAACCAGGTAAGGCTGGGGTGCTCTCCGCAGCTTTCTGTGACTGCACAGATATCAACATCTTCCAGGGTTAAGAATGCTTGCAATGAGTGCAGTTTCATGTTTAGACTCCTAGCGCTTAGTAGCATGACCTTTTATTTTCATTTTGTTGAAATTTTTCTGTTGGTTTTAATGACCTCATGAGTTTTCCTAAAAAAGGCACTATGGGGAAGGCAAGGGCCTTTGTCAGAAGCCTGAAGCCCAAGTGAGACAGTTGCAGACCATCTCTAGCAAAGCATCACAGTCTGTCGATCATATCTTCTCATGCTGTCAGGTACTGGATAGCCCTGGAATGACACCAGAAACTATGCCAGTTGTTAAAGTCAATCATTTTCTGTTTGTATTGAGGCATCATTCTGGGTGATGGTAGAATGCTGCTTAAGGCTAAGGACATACCTGCCTGGGACACATATTCAGCAAGCTCAAGTCATGTCTCTCTTCATATAGTCCAGGGAGCTACATCTCAAATCGTTCACCCCAACATGGACTATGACAGAGTCATAACAGTACCTGTTATTGTGAGACTTGAGTGCATGTGTGATATGGCAGATTCTGGCACATGACAGACAACTAACCGTGACTTTCTCCTTATCCAGCCTGGTGAGTGGCACATCTGTGAGTCACACAATGGAGTCTCCTATGACTAATATGCTGGGTTTATGGTTAGGCCTTTGTGGTTGTGAGACACTGGTGTGTGGAATATGAGTGGAATGTGGTGTGGAGGGTTGTGGAGTTTGTATGTAGGTTTGCCTCTGAGGTCTCCTTTGTTTGGGTATGTTTTTGTTGAGAACCTCCACATATGTGGGTGTGTGTTGAGTAGCTGTGGGTGGTGTTTGAGGTGTAGTGATTGTGTTGATATTCTTCTTAGTGCCAGATATACTGGCTTGTGAGGGAGAGAACATAGTCTCTAGGTTTTTAATGTAATTGCATCTCTCACAAATTGTGTTTCTAGGTGGTAATAGTAGATGGTTGTCTGTGTACATGAGGCAGTTGCTACACTGTCTCAGGATGCCCATATCAACCAGGCTGGCAGGAGAAACAATAGGAAATTGTCCATCCATATTTGTCAGAAACTGAGGGAGAGAGGCCAGGGAGAGCTAAGGGGTAGGCCTTAAGCCCAAGTGGTTAAACCAAAACTAAGAAGCTTAGAATAACACTTACAATATAAACAGGCAAAAAACAAGAAAGAATAAATGCAGCAGAAAAGACACAACTGAACATTTTACAGAACAATAGCTGAAAAAGCAAGATGAAGTAATAGAGTGGGAAACACAAATACTGTAAAAGCAGCTGGTCTAACTGAACTGAGAAACACACAAAAGGGCTCTAGTATTTTGTTGCACTTCTCTTATATGCTGTGACTGTATTTCAGTAGTTAAAAAAACTGTACTGTCTGCTGCTGCTGTTAGTTAATTGCACTGTATTACATTCTATCTGTTAGTTGTAGGGCTGTTGAAGTTAGTTTGTATGGTCTTGTTACACTTGGGCTCCAAACCAGCTACTCTACATTAAGAAGGTGTTTTTCTGCACCCTTGTGGCAGAAGTGTGTTGATCTAACTTGCCCGCATTGGGATTCCTAGTGGCTTGTTTGCTTTTCTGATTTGTAGTTAGCTTAAAACTTATTTCTCTTTGCTCATATTTAAGCCTTGTATTTGCATAGGCTTTGGCATAAATACACAGAGCTCCTCTTTGTTTGGCGACTTTGCTACTGACTGCTGAGAATCTGCTTTCACCTGGAGCAATCCACTACTGAAAAGGCAGAAATAGTTATTTTTTTTGCACTTCTCTTTTATACTGTGACTGTACTTTATCAGTTTCTTAAGATATTTGCTGTTATTTTTGCACTTTATAAGAAAAAAACTGTATTGGCCACTGCTGCTTTAAGTAGTTAATTGCACTGTATTAAACTGTATCTTTTAGTTGTAGGGCTTTGAGGGAGTTTGTGTGGTCTTGTTACACTTGGGCTCCAAACAAGCTATTCTACATTAAGGTGGTGTTCTTCTGCACCCTTGTGTCAGAAGCATGCTGATCTAAACTGTCTGAGTTGGGGATTGCTGGTGAAAGGCTTATTGTGTGCTTTCCTGACTGGTAGTTAGCTTAAAACTTGTTTCTCTTTGCTCCTATTTAAGCCTTGCATTTGCACAGTGCTGTTATTTGCTCAGCAGCAGTTAGCAGTGCCCTGTACAGACGCAAAAGCCTAGAAGTTCAGTTTTTCCCTAAACAGCTGTCAGTGAATCCCTTCCAAGCTTTTCTGGTGCTCTAGGAGCAACTCGGTTGCACACTGCAGCACTGACTTACTGATCAACCTTTGCCTACACAATGTATAGGTCCCTATTGTAGTCTCAGCACTACCAGCATAGTTCTGTCAAATTAACCCATTCCCTTCCCTTCCCTAATAAAATGTGCAGTAAGAGCCTGCTATCATGGACATGCAGTTTCCCATCATCTTTATGACCAGCCTGATAGACATGGGCATCCTGAGGCAATTTAGCAATTGTCTCATGTATACTAACAAACACTTACTCCTGAAGCAAACAAATACTTTATGCGAGAGATGTAGTTACCCTATGAAATTGGAGGCAAGACTGTCACATAAGGATAAACTGAATGCCAAACAAATTATCAGCACAGACATGCACTTCCCACACTAAATAAGGACATGACACATAAACCCACATATGTGGAGGTACTCACTAGTAACTTACCAAAAGATCAGAGGCCTCCCAAATGGAAATCACTTGCACACAACAACGCAAAAAACAACCAAAACACATAATAATGCACACACACACACACACACACACACACACACACACACACACACACACACACACACACACACACACACACACACACACACCAGTGTCTCAGCAAATAAGCCCATAAGGCACAGCACAAAACCTAATGTACTGGTCATAGGTGACTCCACTTTGAGACACATGGATGTTCCCCTCACCTGGATGGATAAGGAGTAGCCAACGGTTAGCTGCCTGTCAGATGCCAGGATCGGTCAAGTCACCCAAGCACTCAAGTCACTCAACCACAAATACCAGTATGAATCTATCACAGTCCATGTGGAGGTGAATGACTTGAGACATACCTCAATGGACTATATGAAGAAAGACACGACTGAGCTGTCAGATTATGTATCACAAGCAGGTATATGCTTGTAGCCTTAAGCAGTATTCTACCTTCTCTAAGGATGATGCCACAATACAAACAAAAAGTGAGTGACTAACAATTGGCTTAGCTTCTGGTATCAGTCCAAAGGCATCCAATATATGTCTGTCTGGGAAGACACGGTCAACAAGCCACACTGCTTTGCTAGAGATGGTCTGCACCTGTCTCCTCTAGGCTTTTGAATATTGGCAAATGGATTAGCCACCCTTACTGTGACTTTTTTAGGCACTGTCAAAATAACCATCCTCCCAACATAACAAAATCCTTTCCAGATAACCTTAAGGTACTGCTGCTTAATGCTAGGAGTCTAAACATGAAACTGTACTCCGTGGATGCACTCCTCACTTTGGATGATGCTGACATTTGTGCAGTCATTGAGACATGGTTCAAAGGTGTGGAAAGCACCCTGGCCATGCAGCACTACAATGCCTTCCATATGTTCAGATAACTAACTGGGGATGAATGAACTAAAGGAGGAGATGAATCCATCTTCATTAAGGATAAGTACACCTTGAGACAAGTGAACAGTATGACTCTCTTGGGCTACTCCATGTCCAATTAACTATAGGCAAATCCCACCACCACATCATAGCTAGCTATAGGTCCCACATCTTGAAACAGACAAAGTATTCCACATACCTGGACCTACTTGGAGTCACTTGCCATACAGCCCAACACCTTACTCACAGATGATTTTAATTATCCTACCATTAACTGGGAAACATACACTACCACAAAAATGCTGGCTCAGAGGTTCTTGGACTATGTCAATACGAATGCTCTGGAACAGATAGTCAGTACACCCACAACAGGCTCAAATGTCCTGGACATAGTAGTCACTAACAAGGGAGAGCACTGTGCCCCCCCCCCCCCGATGATGTCCTCCCTAGTAAGATCAGACCATAAATCAGTATCATTCAATATTATTATAAGGACAGATACCCCATCAAGCTCAAAAATGCTTACAAATGTTTCAAAGACAAAACTCCTACTAAGTGATGGTATAAGGAGTTTCAAATCCCACTTGATTGCAGATAACATGGATTCCTATGCAGAGGTGTACACCAATGCCCTGTATAACTACTTAAGCAGTTGTACAGAAGGGTCTGTACCTGACCAGATTAAAACCAGGTCTTGCCAAAAAAAAACACCCTGGTGGACCCCTAGTATAAACAGGCTATACAACAACAGAAAGAAACTAATGTCCAAGAACAAGAGGGAACTGACTCAGCATAGGAAGAACTCCTCTGTAGCTTAAACAAATTAGAGATCTTGTCAAGTGCTCCAAATCTAATTATGAAGCAAAATAGCCTTCCTAGCTAGGGATAATAAGGCATTCTTTAACTATCTCTGAAATCTAAAAGTCAATACCCAGCTATGTGCTGAGTTGGTTGTGGATAGCACCTCCCATATTCAAATGAAGGTAATAGCTAATCTGATAGCTGACAGATTTGGAATGAACTTCATCCCCCTGTCTCCTCCAGTCATCTCCCAGAGTATACCTGTCACCATTCCTCAGTCTATTATCTCAAGAGACCAGGTCATCTTGGCACTCTCCAAGGCCAAAAAACAGCATCAATGGGACTAGACAACATATCAGGTTGCCTTTTAAACAACTTAAAATATGACCTAGCAGACCCACTTGGATCCCTGTTTAACCACAGCCTGCAAACTGGCTATGTTCCAGCAGAATGGAGGACAGCAACAGTAATCCCTATGCACGAAGGGGAACCATCAACCACCCTGGGAATTATATGCCTCATAAGCTTGACTAGCCTCATCTGCAAGACCACAGAAAGAATGATTATGGATTTTATTAACAAGGACATAGGTAATCTCTAAACTCTGGACACAACCCAGTTCAGATTCATTAAAGATAATTCATGCCTGTTAAACATGGTTGATTCTTCGAGAAGGTCATCAAGGCCCCTGGATGAGAGAAAGACACTGCATACCACCTATCTTGACCTAGCCAAGGCATTTGACACAATCTGCCACTCAGGTATTATAGAGAAACTCTCCCAATTGGGAATTATCCCCTCCATTACCAGATGAGTACCCAACTGGCTCACCAACAGGACACATATTGTCAAAGTGGGTGAATTCACCTCTAGTAAAAGACCAGTCACCAGTGGCATATCATAGGATTCTGTGCTGGGCCCCTTAATGTTTGGAATCTATTTCTCATAAGTTCAGGCAAACCTAGATGGCCTGTGGCTGAACAAGTTCACTGAAGACTGCAAATTGGGAACAATCATTGAGTCCCACATTGATGTTAATATACTGCAGACAGAGTTAACGCATACAAATGATTGATGACAAAGCCATGGACTAAAGCTAAATGCAAAAAAAGCATCATTATTCTCTCTGGGAAAGCTGACATGCCTGCTAATCGCATCATAGACAGCAGCCTTCCCCCCACCAAGTGTAGATCCAGTGGTACCTGATCTGGGTACTCAGATTGATAGCAACCTGAACGTTGACCACCACGTATCCACAGTAGTAAGGAAATCCTTCTATGTGGCACATTTTACAAGTAAAGACATTGCATCTGGATCTAAAAATGTTATACTCCCATTATACTCAGCCCTCATCAGACCAATATTTGAGTACAATGCTCCCTTTTGCATGTACCTCACCAGAAACCTGCAAAAACTGGACAGACCACAGAGATTTCTCACCAAGAAATTACAGGTACACAAAACAAATCTTAATCGGAAAGACTGAAAGCCCTGTCATTGTATTCTGTCTCCTACAGGTTGCTAAGGGGTGACCTGTGCCTGGCTTGCAGGGCAATCTCTGACTTGGCCCTGATGGAAATGCTACACATTCATAAATAAAACTGCAAGATGATCACTCCCTCTAGGGATCTTAACCTATCCTCTGACATAAACAAGTCATGCTAGAGAGAGAGATACATCTCCCAGAAATTGCCACTTCTCTGGAACAAGCTTCCAGTTCCCTTGAAACAGAGCCCCTCCCTAATCCTCTTCAAACACAACCTAGATCAATGGATGGGTGACCACAAATTCAGTCCTGAGGTGGCGCCCATGCCCCTCCTGGACAGAGGAAGTCATTAACTACTGTAGACCCTTACCTCTGCGAACTTCACTCACCTAACCACTGACAACTGGAGCAACTCAGGATAAATATGGCTAGGCTTGTAAGGGTTCTTGGGCCATTAGCCTAGTAACCTTCTATGAACCTATGACTTTACACTTGATTGTTTGCTGGGAGCCAAACTGTAACCATGACCTAATCTGGTGAGTAGACAGCTAAATGGGTTACATGCAAGACAAAAGAGCAGCAGTGAAAAAAAAGTTACCCTCGAATACCCCCATTTGAATTTTTATCCCTGGGATAATAATTTGTCTTTATCAAGGTTTAGCTGTAATGTGGTCTGCCATTGTTTCATGTTCACTGTAATGGAATTGCTCAATGTAGGGTGTATCTTATACATCTGTCAGCACACCTTTATCCATGAATGTGGAATTCTCTAAAATGCTTTTTTGTAATCTATTCATGCCATGCTTAGATTCTTCTCCTTTTTTACAATTTATGATTTTAACAACAAATGAACCTTTGTTCCATATGGCTTTCATTTGTCATTCTTTTGTTCTATTGCCATGATTGCTTTATCTCCTAAATACTCTGTCAGCATGAATTCCAATATATACTTTATACACTGTCGGAAGGCAAGTTATCGGTCTATATTTTTTAGGATAGCTTGCAGGTTCACTCTTAAGGAAAATTATCATTTTTCCTGCTGTTAATCAGGTTGGTGTTTGTTCAGAATGCACATACAAGTAGTTCTTACTCAGGGCTAAATCCTCATTTAAGATGTTAATATTTTCAGGCAGAAGTTGGGTACTGCATCTGGGCCAGGGGTTTTCTAGTTAGGAGCTCTTAATTTTGTTTCACTTTCTCTGGCTATAATTTAATTTCAGTTCATATCCTGTACATTTGAACTTCTTACTGTTTCTTTTCCTACTTCTATCCATTCAGCACCTTTGTTATGTTCCACAGGGTCTTCATAAATATGTCTCCAAAAATATGTCTGTTTTTTTTTGTTGGTGTTTCTATTCCCTTTGCTTTGTTTCCCAGTTCTCTATAAAACATTTTGGATCATCAATGAATTGCTTAATTTGTACTTATCCTTTATATTTATCTGCATATCTTCTAAATTTCTCTGCTTGTGCTGATATCTTTAGTTTATTATTTGCAATAATGTACGATGGATCCTGGTCTATACTGATATTGTGCTTTGCTTTTAACATATCTAGCTTTCTAAGCATTTTTGTTGATCTGTTCCTTCTTTTATATACTCTTCTAATAGTGACACTTCTTGTCTTAATTGTTTTATAGTTTTCTCTATTCAATTCTTCCACAATGGTATTTGATTTCTTCTCTTTTCCCTTATTGGTCTGTGTTTTTGTGGTTAGACTTTATTTGTTATTAATTTAGCTCTGCAGTAATATATCCTATCTTTCTGTTATATCAATTGCATTTCTGTTAATAGTCTTGATTACTATGTTTATAGGGGTTATCAGAATTATAACAATTTGGGTCTTATTGACTTTCTGTAATCTCTTTCTTTCATCAGTCTTAATATCTCTATCCAACTTTATTAAATCAAACAACTCTTTCCTTAGATCATTTTCTTCCAAACTGAGGGCATACTCTGTTTTCTATTTCCTGAGAGCATTCTGCAGAAAGTGCCAGACCATCTTCCTGTGACCCATTTTCTTCAGCTGCATCCTGCATCATCCATTCTATCATATGGGAACTCACTGGCCTACACCACTACAACATGTCAGAGTTGACACTGTTTCCTGCTATTTCCCTTGCTGTGCAACTCCAACTGAACTTTCATACCGGTTTACTACTCAAGGGTCCAGAGTATCTTCATGTGGCAAGTGATCTGATGCTTTCTGTTTCATCTATTTCTCCTTAATTTGGAGACTCATTGTTCCATCATGCTGTGACATTACCAGAGTATGACTTTCTACACTAAATGCTTAACTTTGCAGGTAATCCATAACTTCAATTTCTATTTCTTTAACTTCTCCATTACTAATCCTCTTTTCTGCTTCCCCATTTTTTTCTTATTTTTTGTATTGTGAAATTTTCCATTTCCAGATACTTTTGCCTGTATTTCTATTCAAATATCTTTGGTGCTACTTTTTTGTATTGATTAGGTATGCTTTTTCATTTGTATATATATATTGCAGCATATTAAATTGCTTTTTCGTTCCCTGTGTCCATATTTCTTCTTCAGATGCCTCCCACTCTACCCATCTCCTTACTTTGGGGATTCATTGTTCTATCATTCCGTAACATAAAAAGAAGTTATGTATTCACTATAATGTTGCTTGTGGCAACTAAAAACTCTTGAGCTTCTCCCTTATCAACTATGCGCCAACCCCAGTTACCTCAGACCTTTTTTGTTGCTACAATAAAAAGTAAAAGATGAAAATTCCTATGAAAAAGCTGAGCATAAAGGAGGTCTTGAAACTCAACAAGGCTCCTTAGTATGGAACTTATGATCTTATGTTCTGACGTCCACTGATATTGACCTTTTAACAAAAGGTCTGTTTTTTATACCTAGTCAAAATGTTGATTTTGTAGAGGAGAGTCTCAATTTGAAAACTTTTACTAGGAATTGTGCATAGATGAGATATACAACATGAATGTTAACAAGAGAAGCTTTTGTATGTCTCATAATTTGTCAAAAGATGAGTTTATTGCTTTAAGGACGTTACAAGACAACACACAAATAATTATAAAACTGGCGAATAAATGTAGCCCTGTTGTGATACTTGACTGAACTTCATATGACATTGAAATGAAAACGATGTTATCTGACATTAGTTTTTATGCTAAGATCACCAAAAGTCATGCTGATTATATGATATGTTCTGTCCAATGTATCTTGAAAAAAATGTTAACTCTACAGGCCATTGATAAACTGTTTTCGATTATTTATTGGTTGATAAACCATTAATACCTATTATTTAGGGTCTTCCTAAGCTTCATAAAGATTCAGTTCATCCCCCATTATGTCCAATAGTATCTGGATGCAATTGGCGCACTGAGCCCCTTTCCATTTATGTTGAGAAGGCCTTAAGACCATTCTTACACTTAAATTGTTATGTCTTAAAGGACACTCAACAGTTTCTACATGATTTATTCATGAGCACCAATGGATATGTTTCTAGTTACTTTTGATGTGAAATCCTTGTTCACAGCAATTCCCAATGAAGTTCGACTAGCCAGTGTCAGTGTCAGGCAATATTTAATTGAGAACAAAAGCTTTTTCTGCCCATAAGATTGAAGTGCTATGTACTTTACTACAGTGTGTTTTGGAAAACAATCTTTTTGTTTTTAAATGTTTTTATTGGCAGAGGAATGGCGTAGCTATGGGCACATCTTGTGTCAATAGCTACGCCAATGTTGTCATGGCCATTTGGGAATGTGAACATGTTATACATGGACCCTTTAGCAAATTCATAATTTTTTATTGAAGATTTGTTGATGATATCTTCCTTTTATGGAGAGGTACCTTAGATGAGTTACATGATTTTGAAAATTATATTAATTTGAACACTTCTTTTCTTCAGTTTTCCTCTGTGTCTTCTCAACACAGTATTGATTTCTTAGATGTAAGGATTATGATATGTGATGATGGTTCTATGTCTATGAATCTTTTTAGGAAATCTTGCCATTGCAACAATCTTCTGTTTTGGGACAGTATGCATCCCCCACATATTTTTAAAAATGTAGTTAGAAATCATGTTTTCAGAACATCACGACTTAATGTAGAAGATGTGGATTGTTTTGGCCAAACCAATGAGCTGGTTAGGTCTTTTGGTGATAGGGGTTACAATGAATCTGAGATATGTCAAACCACTGATGAAGTTACACAACTAAGGGAGAGCACTGCAAGACCTTATTTTTCAGGTAATGATATATGTGTCAAGAATAATGATATTAAACAGAAAAGAAAGTTGAAAGTGCCTATGTATTATTCTAACAATATCAGTTCTTTTACTTATGATTATAAAAAATATTGGTCCATTCTTACAACTGACAGAGATATAAGGGAATTGACTGATGATCAACCTAAATTTCTGTTTACAAACATGAAGTCCCTAAGGAGACAACTATGTTACCCCAAGGTCAATAGGGCATCCAGTAAGTTTAATTACATGAATCCTTGTGGCAAATGTCCTGCATGTAAGTTTTTGACAGTAGTAGAGCATTTTCTCATCCTGATCAATATAGAAACTATGTTTTTAATGTAGGAGGCACATGTGATTCCATGCATATTGTGTACCTAGCACATTGTTCTTTTTGCCAAAAATGTTATGTTGGCAAAACAGATAGGACCTTGAGGGACAGAATAAAATAACACATATATCATATTAGCAAACTCAATGTGTCTAATGCTTTAGCTAAGCATATTAAGTTGACCAACAGTTAACATGATTTTAAGTTCATGGCCATTGGGAGAATTTATGATAATATTCGAGATGGGGATGTAAGCAACCTGACTGATCAGTTAGAAGCTAAATGGATCATCAGACCTATAGGTGATTTTGGCCATGTTCTTACTGACAAGGTTCCCATTAGATCTGTGCTTAAGTCTAGACCCCCTTTTAGGTAGTTCTTATACATACATATTTTTATATAATTTCATGACAGTGTTTTTATGTTACCATGTATATATTCTGTATATGATATTTTTGTTTTTGTTTTTCATATAGTTTTATTTTCTATATGATTTTATCTGGTTTAACATGCATTTTAAATTGTTAGGGCTTTTAATTGTGAGTGCACTGTGATTGGTTTAATTTTTATTGGAGTGGGTATTACAAGTTCATGTGAGCTTTATTACATCTGATGAATGAATGTATCTGTGAAAGCACTTATGTAAAGTTTGGTCTGTAATAAATTAATTTATACTGGATTCTTTGGCCATTTCCAAGTAAACACACTTTTTTTTTTGATTATTTTTTATAGTGTTCTCTATTCAGTGCTTCCATGATGGTATTTGATTTCTTCCCTTTTCCCTTATTGGTCTGTGTTTTTGTGGTAAGACTGTATCTGTTATTAATGTAGCTGCACAGTAATATATCCTATTTATTTCATTTATATCACATGAATTTCTGTTAATAGTTTTGATTACTGTGTTTGTACATTTTATCAGAATTCTAACAATTAGGGTCTTATCGACTTTCTGTAATCTATTTCTTTCATCAGTCTTAATATATCTATCAACTTTATTAAATCAAGCAACTCTTCCCTTAGATCACTTTCTTCCAAACTGAGGGCATACTCTGTTTTCCATTTCATGAGGGCATTCTACAGCAAGTGCCATAACATCTTCCTGTGACCTATTTTCTTCAGCTGCATCCTACATCATCCATTGCTCTTTCATATGTGAACTCACTGGCCTACTCCACTATAACATTGACTGTGTCAGAGTTGACACTGTTTCCTGCTATTTCCCTTGCTGTGCAACTCCAACTGAACTTTCATACCGGTTTAGTACTCAAGGCTCCAGAGTATCTTCATGTGGCAAGTGATCTGATGCTTCCTGTTTCATATATTTCTCCTTAATTTGGAGACTCATTGTTCCATCATGCTGTGACATTACCAGAGTAGGACTTTCTACACTAAATGCTTAACTTTGCAGGTAATCCATAACTTCAATTTCTATTTCTTTAACTTCTCCATTACTAATCCTCTTTTCTGCTTCCCCATTTTTTTCTTATTTTTTGTATTGTGAAATTTTCCATTTCCAGATACTTTTGCCTGTATTTCTATTCAAATATCTCTGGTGCTACTTTTTTGTATTGATTAGGTATGCTTTTTCATTTGTATATATATATTGCAGCATATTAAATTGCTTTTTCGTTCCCTGTGTCCATATTTCTTCTTCAGATGCCTCCCACTCTACCCATCTCCTTACTTTGGGGATTCATTGTTCTATCATTCCGTAACATAAAAAGAAGTTATGTATTCACTATAATGTTCCATCTTTGTCATCCATTTTCATTCTTCATCAACTGATGGGTTCAGATCCAACTCAGCCATTGCTAAATCTCGTGGCAACTAAAAACTCTTGAACTTCTCCCTTACCAGCCATGCACCAACCCCAATTACCTCAGATCTTTTTTGCTGCTATAATAGAAAATTAAAGATGAAAATTCCTATGGAGAAGCTATATTAAGAAGTTATGTACCTACCATAATGTTCCATGTTAGTTGTCCTCTTCTCGACTTCTTTCTTGCTGGTTGGTTTCGGAGCCGATCCTCGGCTCCGACTCTGCCATCTTCAAAAGTTCGAGAGCTGCCTACTGGCTCGAGGCCCCCCTATATCCCATGATGCATGGCGCTAGATACCCAGATCTCGTTTGGTAAGTCTAACTGCAGACATAATAATAATAATAATAATAATAATAATAATAATAATACAGGAATCCTGTCCTAGAATGTATAAATGCTACTGGAGAGACTTCTAGTCAGAAGGAATAGCCAGAGAAGACTCAGCCAGTGAGAAAAACATAAGGAACTCTTCTCGGTCTACTAGGACAGGGGGATGGCGGGTGGGACGCAAGAAAAAAGGCGAGAAGAAGACAGCTAACATGGAACGTTATGGTAGGTACATAACTTCTTAATGTTAGGTTGTCTATCTTGCCTTCATTCTTGCTGGTTGGAACAGCGTCCCTAGCACCTCAATCCTGGGTGGCTCATCGGAACAGACTCTTCAGAACAGTGGAACCAAAATCAGCTCTGCTCCTGGAGGCCACGTCCAGCTTATAATGTGAAATAAAGGTATGAGGATTGGCCCATGTAGCTGCCACACAAATAGTTTCCATTGGCAATCTTGCCTGAAAAGCCACTGAAGTAGCTAGAGCTCTAGTGGAGGGACCTTTTGGTTTAGCAGGAAGCTCTTTATTCCTCAGCTGATATATAAATGTAATAATAGATGTCAACCACCTAGATAATGTTACTTTCGATACAGGTAGACCTTGTTTACCCTCAGCATAGGACAGGAACAGCTGGTCTGATTTTCTGATTTGTTTAGTTCTATGCAAGTAAAAACGTAACTGTCTACGAACATCCAACTGATGCAATTTGTATTCCGCCTTGTTGGAATAATTTGGAAAAAATACAGGCAAATCAATAGACTGATTCAAGTTATTGTCAGAAGAAACCTTTGGAAGGAAGGAAGTATTAGTCCTGAGAGAAACTCTGTCATTGTGGAAAACTAGGTAAGGAGGGCGAACGCAAAGAGCCTGAAGTTCAGAAACTCTTCTGGCTGAAGTAATTGCAACCAGAAGAAGGGTTTTCCTAGAGAGAAACTTCAAAGAACAGGAAGCTGCAGGTTCAAAGTGGGTCAGTATCAGGGAAGCCAAGATCAAATTTAGATCCCACGGCAGTGGGGGATCTCTCACTGGGGGCCTGAGTAAAGTAGTCCCTTTGAGAAAAGCTTTACAAAGCTTATGGGACATAATACTAGCATCTGACAGACTTGTATGAAAGGTGGAAATTGCAGCTAACCGAACTCTAATCGTGGCAGAAGAAGATCCAGCATGAAAAAGTTCTGCTAAAAAATCCAAAATATGGTGAACAGGGGCTGAAAAGGGATCTATATTCCTAGCCTCTGCCCTGAAGGAGAAACGTTTCCACTTACTAGCATAAGTCTTTCTAGTGGTAGACTTGTGCGATGATAATTTGATTTCACGCACCGAGTGGGAGATGTTCGTAAGCCTGGCTAAGGTCGGAAGTGGAGGAACCAAGCAGTGAGCTGGAGAGATTGAAGGGATTGGTGCAGCCCGCCCGACTGATGGATCAGTAGGTCTGGAATTGGATCTAGGGTCCAAGGCTGATCCAGAATGTGATGATGCAGGAACGGGAACCAGATTTGTCGAGGCCAGTAAGGGGCAATGAGGATCATCTTGCATCCCAATGTGGTAGCTTTCTGAATTAGTTTGGGAATCAGGGGAAATGGAGGGAATGCATAAAGAAGTCCCTGAGGCCAATTGTGAACTAGAGCATCTCTGGGGGAGTGTCCGGGAAGAGGGAGGAGAGAGAAGAAATTGTTGCACTTGCTGTTGAAGGGGGTGGCGAAAAGGTCGCAGCAAGGCTGACCCCATTTGTGGAAGATTTGGTCCACCACTGTCTGATTGAGAGACCACTCGTGAGGCATGAGAATTGCTCTGCTCAGCCTGTCCGCTATAACATTGGACTTCCCAGGGATGTGCACTGCTATCAGAAACCGTTGGGAAGAGATCGCCCACTGCCAGAGTCTGAGTGCTTCTCGACATAGGGGGTAGGACCTGGTTCCGCCCTGCTTGTTGATGTACCACACTACCAACATATTGTCTGTTTGAATTGCAATGGTCCCGGTGGGAAGAGAGTTGTAAAGAGCTTGCAACGCCAAAAGCATGGCCCTCATCTCCAAGACATTGATATGCAGATGGTACTCGTGAGGCTGCCAGGTGCCTTGGGCTGTTCTGCCCTGAAAATGCCCCCTGACCCGATCAGGGAGGCATCCGTGGTCACCGTAGCCACTGGAGGAGGAAGAGCAAATGGTCTGCCCTGGGGAACAGATGGGGAAACCATCCACCAAGCAAGTTGGTTTTTGCATGTCTGTGTGATCATTATCTTGTGTGACATTGGAAGTTGTTGGAAAGACCATTGGGTGAACAGCATCCACTGAAGAATCCTCATATGAAGACGAGCACGGTGAATTAGTAAGATAGCCACTGCCATGAGACCCAAGGTTTTTAGGACGAATCTGGCCTGAATTTTTTTGCATCCTAATAAGACCTGCACATGTCAGCAAAAGTCTAGCACTCTGTCTAATGGAAGTCTCGCTGACATGTCTTTTGTATTTAAGTTTGCGCCTATAGAGGTGACAGATTGACAAGGTGACAACGCATGACTTTTCAAAATTTATTGTGGTGCCTAGTTTGGAGCAAGTTTGAATGGTGTAGTCTCTGGCTCGCAGCAGGTGATGTCTGGTGGAAGCAGTAAGGAGCCAGTCATCTAAATATGGAAACATCTGGAATCCTTGTCATCTCAGGTGAGCAGTAACTACTGCCAAACATTTGGTGAACGCCCTGGGGGCTGTGGTGAGACTAAAGGGCAGAGCTCTGAACTGATAATGACTGGCTCCCAGCCGGAAGTGGAGGAATCTTCTGGAGCGTCTGTCCATTTTGATATGGTAGTACACGTCCTGAAGATCTATGGAGCACATCCAATTGTCCTGACCCAGAAAGGGTAAAATGGACTGTAGCGTGACCATTTGGAACTTCGTTCTTTGAACAGACCTGTTTAGTCTGCTGAGATCCAGAATGGTTCTCCAGTCCCCTGTCTTTTTTGGTACCAAAAAGAACCTTGAGTAAATTCCGGATCCTTGCTGGTCTCCTGGGACTGGCTGGATAGCTCTTTTTCTTAGCAGTTTTGAAATTTCTTGAACTGCTTGATCCCTTAGATTGGGTGGAACATCTGGAAGGGATTTGTTGGGAATGTGTGGAGTGCAAAAAAAGGGGATTTTGTAGCCTTCGGATATGACAGACCGTACCCATTTGTCTTGTGTTATACTTTGCCATGATTTTGGGTACAGTGATAATCTTCCCCCAACTGCTTCCGAAGGTGAACAGCCGGGCAGCACTTCAGGGATGCTGAAAGGGCTTGTCAGAGAAAGATTCTTTTTGGCCCTGATTTTGCGGACCCCCTCTGCCCCTAGGGCGGCATCTATTGTTGTTCCCTCCTCTGCCCCTGGAGGGGAACTCTCCACGTGTGTCAGGCACGGCTCCCTGGGGTTTCCAGAACCACATCTTCCCACTCTTCTGACCCTTGGGATACGGTCTTGAAGGAGTGTAAAAATGGACTCCCACAGCAGAGAGAGTCTTGCCTTCCTGTTCACACCTGGTAAGGGTATCCTTCACCTGTGGTCTAAACAGAGCAGAACCATCAAAGGAGGTGTTGGTGAAAGATGCCCTGAAGGGTTCTGCAAAGTTGCATAACTGCATCCAAGCATGCCTCCTCAAAGCCACACCTGTGCCTGTGGCCCTACTCGCGCCATCGGCTGCATAAGAGATGAGCCGCATGGAGGAGTTTACTACCGAATTAAGAGTTGCCAGTTGGGAGGCAACCTTAGCCTGGGCCCCCGCAGCTGATGGATCTTGAAGGGTATCTCCTAGCTCTTTAAGGAGATCCCTTTGAAGGAGGGTAAAGTGGCACAAATAGTTCAGCAACCTCATGGAGAAGGTCGCTGAGGAAAACATCCGCTTCCCATATCTGTCCATCGTCCTAGATTCCTTATTAGGGGGATGGACAGACGAAGAAGTTTCAGCCAACTCCTTTTTTGTGGCTGCTGCTACCACCATGACATCAACGGGAACACCCTTCATCAGAAATTGCTTGACCTGTGGTGCAGTAATAAATTTTGTGGGTCTTCGGGGGGTTGGTTCCACTGTGTCTGGGGCTGACCATGCCTTCTGAGCCACCACAGACATCAGTGGATCGAAAGGCGGAGACACCCAGGAGGTGGAGGGTCAGGAACCAAACGCGTTCAGGAATACCGACTCATCCCCAGAAGGGTTAAGGGTAGTCCAGTTCTCCCTCTGCCTAAGTATCTCAAGAATGTCTGAGAAAGAGACGTCCTCAGAGGGGGATCTAGGGGACCCTTCCAAATCCTCTAAGTCAGTATCTGAAGTGACAGACTTAGGGGAGTCAACATGCTTCCTCTTGCATTTCCTCTTTTGAGGGGGCTCCTCTGAATGATCAGGGGAGGCCTCGGAAGAGGAAGATACACGCAATGGGGTGCCCTGGAGCGCTTGTTCCCCATGCTCGGGGTCTGGAGGAGGGGCAGAGACAGACGCAGGCACCATGGGAGAGGAGCCAATGAGGCTGATTGTGGGGCTGACTCAGAGGCCAGCACACTCCTCATGACTTTGAAGGCACCCCTTCCCAATAGCGGAGAAGGCTCCGGCTCTGAAGAGACCGGAATCCTTCCCAGCACCTAGAGGGACGGCTCCGAAGCCGATGTAGGAGCCGAACTCACCTGTGCCGAAGCTCCGAGAGGGAGAATGGGGTTGGACAAGGGTCCAATGCCACTCACCCCCTCAGAGCCGATGAGGGAGTCCCAGCGCCCAGATCCCTCCAAGGACGGCACCATGGCGGCGATCGGAGCTGATGACGGAACCGAAAGGGTAGGTATCGGCGTCGACGGTTCCACAATCCGAGCCCCAGTGCGCTCCGGCTCTGAACTCAAAGAATGAGTCGAAGGAGGAACTACTGCAGGGACAGGCGGAGCCGAACCCTAATGAGGGGGGCTGGATAACATTTTTGCCAGGGCCTGCGATTTTAGAAGCCTGCTCACCACTCTCTCCAAATCATGGTCAGATAGTCTAGAAGACCGAGAAGAGTGGGATTGATGACTTCGCGCCGACTGTAATAGAGGCGACCCCAGAGCCGAGCGTATTGACTCTAGGGATGGAGATCTAGAGCGTTTTCGGCTCCCTGACTGTTCCGACACTAGAGTCGGGGCCGACTGGGATACAGGTACTTCGGTTCCAGCCAGAACCAAAGTTGAAGCAGATGCCATGCCCGACGCCGGCTCCGAACTGGGAGCCGACGGCTTTGTTGGCTTAGAGGGTTTCACTGGCTGGGCCTTAGCCGGTGACCCTTCAGGTTTGAGCAAACCCCTAAGGATTAGCTTATTCCTATGCTCCTGCAGGACTCTTGGACTAAAGGTGTGACACACAGAACAACAGTCCTGCAGATGTAGGGTGCCCAAACAGTAGACACAAGAAGTGTGACCATCTGTCAGTGACATCTTCTGACAGCATGAGTCACACTTCTTGAATCCCGATACTTTTGTATCTTTGGACATTCCTGTAAAAAGGAAGGTCAATCACAGAGAAAAAGCAATAAAAGGGAAGTAGGTAACTAGCAAAAAACACACGCACTCAACACAAGTTACCACACCCTCACAACACACACACACTATATAGAAGAAAAAGTAGTAAACCTGTTGGTAAATAATTTCTAATAAAACTACAATATAAAAGAACAAGGATTAGCCTCTAACTAAAATGGCTACCTTGAAGAAACAAAGGGAGAGGGGGGAGGGGGGGAAACTCTCTAACAAAAATGAGTTTCCGAGGAAGTGACGCTAAATTACAAAAAACTAACTATAACTACTATAACTACTATAATACAAACAATTTTTTTAAAAGCTAACAATAAAATAGAAAAATACGACCTGAGCCAGTAAAAGCAACCTCGCAGCAGAAGCGGCAAACGAGATCTGGGTATCTAGCACCAGGCATCATGGGATATAGGGGGGCCTCGAGCCAGTAGGCAGCTCTCAAGCTTTTGAAGATGGCCGAGTCGGAGCTGAGGATCGGCTCTGAACCCAACCAGCAAGAATGAAGGCGAGATAGACAACTTAACATCTGGAGTTATGCATACAATAAGGACAAGTAAATCCATAACACTCGACCTTCCAGAAGTCTTTAGGATGGGAGTTGGTGGGAGGGGAGCTAAGGAAGAATGAAAATGGACAACACAATTGGAACATTATGGTGAGTATATACCTTCTTTATCTGATGTCAATTTTCATTGTGTCCTCAACTGAAGGGACAAAGTCCCCAGCTACCTAATTTCCAGGAAGGACTCAAGGAATGATATTCCTGAACACCATAGAACCAAAATATGCCTTTCCTCTGGAGACCAGATCTAATTTGCAATGAGTAATAAAGGTAGCCCAAGTAGCTGCCACACAAATATCCATGGATACTCTGGAATGAAAAAATGAGGAAGTTGCCACAGATCTGGTGGAATAGGCTCAAACAGGTTTTGTCACAGCAATGCCCAATTTGTTATTCACAAAGGGAATACAATTTGTTGTCCATTTAGACAGAGTAACTTTAGTAAATGGTTTACCGAATGTTGATTCTGCATATGAAACAAATAATTGGTCAGAATTTCTGAAGATCTTGGTCCTATGTAAGTAAAAATGCATCTATCTATAAATAATAAATGTAACACATATTCTCCATTGTTAGAAATTTTGAGAAAGAATACTGGCAAATTAATGGATTGATTAATACTGGATTCTGACACCACCTTTGGAAGGAAGGAGGGAAGGCTTGGTATGTAAGGCAACCCTATCTTTATGAAAGATCAAATATGAAGGTTTTGAGGATAATGCTTGTATTTTGGAAATTCTTCTGGCCGAGGTATTGGCCACTAAGAAAATTGTTTTTCAAGAAAAATATTTAAGATCATACATAGCTGCAGGTTCAAAGGGGGGATTGGGTAAGAGACTGCAGAACTAGATTCAGGTCCCAAGGGGGAGTAGGATCTTTAAAGGGGGGCCTTAAAAGGAGATTAGCTTTTAAAAATGATTTGCTCAACTTATGTGATGCTATAGGAAAACCATTAAATCCAACATGACAATTTGAAATTGCCGCTAACTGTACTTTAACTGTAGCAGGACTCGCTCCCTTATTAAATAAATGTGTTAGAAACTCTAAAATATACATGGAAGCTATAAAAGGTTCAATGTTATGTTTGATCCCAATATACAGATCTCTTCCATTTTCTGCAATATAGTTTCCTGGTGGAAGACTTGTGGGAAGATAAGAGAATATGAAGGACAGAGGAAGAGAGCATAGGTTGTCTGGCTATTAATGGAACTAGAGAAACCAGGTAGTCAGCCTGAGATTTACTATGTCCAGATGAATCATGCCTGTCAGGCGAGAAAGGAGGTCTGAAATCAGATCCAGAAACCAAGGTGGTCGGATTAGGTGAGACCAAAGGAAGGAAAATCAAATATGTCGAAGACAATTAGGTGCAATGAAAATGACTGTGCTTTTCAACCTGGATGCTTTCTGAAGGAATTTGGGAATCAAAGGAGTGGGAGGATATGCGTATGGGAGATCAGGGGGCCAGTCGTGAAGTACTGCATCCCTCAGGGATTCCCCCTGTGGGGTGATTAGGGCAAATTAGCTGCTGCATTTGTTGTTTAGTGGAGAAGCAAATAGGTCACAGCAAGACTGGCCCCACTGTTGGAAGATCATGTTCACAACTCTCTTGTGGAGGGACCATCCATGAGGTAGGAGAAAGCACCTGCTCAATTTGTCTGCTATCACATTGGATTTTCCAGGAATGTGCATTGCCAAGAAAAAGCGATTGGAAGAGATCATCCACTGTCACACTCTGAAGGCTTCTCGACACAATGGGTAGGACTTGGTTCCTACTTGTTTGTTGATGTACCAAACTACTGACATGTTGTCTGTTTGTATTGCAATCGTCCCAAAGGGGAGAGCATCCTGAAATGCCTGCTATGCTAACAGCACTGCTCTCATTTTTAGAACATTTAAATGCAGGTTGGTCTCTTTGGGGACCAGGTGCCTTGGACTGTCTTCCCCAGATAATGCGCCCCACCCTAGTCAGGAAGCATCTGTGGTCACTATGGCCTTTGGCTGAAGGATGAACTGATGACCTTGTAGAACCTAGTCTGAATGAATCCACCAGTTGTCATCTCTTTTGCAGGTCTGCGTGATTTTTGTCTTGTATGACATAGGATGGTAAAGTATTGACCACTGGGTAGCTAACATCCACTGGAGAATTCTCATGTAAAATCTGGCAAGCGGTACTAATGTTATTGGTGCCACCATTTATCCCAGAGCCTGAAGGACTAGGTGGGCTGAAATCAAGGAGCTGGGGATTATTTTTCTGACTTGGAATTTTATTCTCTGAATTCTCTGTACAGGAAGGGAAGTAATGGCTGTTTGTGTATTTAGGAGTGCTTCTATAAACTCCAAGGTCTGAGCTGATTGAAGATGAGACTTTTCTTAGTTTATGGTTATCACCAGGACAGAGCAAGTCTGGAGAACCTGGTCTCTTGCCCTTTCAAGTTGATGCTTGGTTGGATCCAGCCATCTAGATATGGAAACACCTGGAATCCTTGCAGTTTGAGATGAGCTGCTACTACTGCCACACATTTCATAAACACCCTGAGAGCTGTTGTGAGTTCAAAAGGGCAGTACTCTGAATTGGTAATGACTGGTTCCCAGCCAGAAGCGCAGGTACCTCCTGGATTGTCTGTTCATTTTTATATGATAGTATGCATCCTTAAGGTCTATCGAGCACATCCAGTCATCTTGCCTAGAAAAGGGAGAATGGACTGAACCGTGAACATCTGAAACTTGGTTCTTTGAACCTTCTTTAGTTTGATGAGATCCAGAACTGGTCTCTAGTCCCGTTTTCTTTGGCACTAAAAAGAACCTTTAGTAAGTTCTGGATTCTATCTGGTCTGGTGAGACCTCTTGGATGACTCTTTTTTTTCTAGCAGCTTCTGTATTTGAATTGCTGCTTGTTCCCTCTGACTGGATGGAACATCAGGGATTTTCTTTGAGATATGGGGTGGAAGGGAAAAGGGTGTTATATATCTTCTGAAAATAATCCTCTGCATCTTTGGTGCAATGATAATCGTCCCCTGACTGCCTCCAGAGGTGGGCAATCAGGCCTACTGTCAAGAGTGCTGGTAGGATTTGTCAAACATTGATTCTCTGGAAAAAGAAGTTATGTCTTACCATAACGTTCCATCTGTATTGTCGATCCTCGTTCAGTCATTACGTGTGGGTATCGGTTCCGGCCTCGGAACCGAGCTGGCCATCTTCCAAGCTTGCGTCAGCTACAAACTCTCGAGCTAAAACTCTTACCCAGAATTCCCCTCTCCCTGTTACCTCAGATTGAGTTTGTAAGTCAAAAGAAGGTAGAGGCTACCTCTGGTCAAATGACCTAATAGAACCAGATGGTGAGATCCACTAGAAGCCACAGGAGGGGGAGGGTCATAATGACTGAACGAGGACCAACAATACAGATGGAACGTTATGGTAAGACATAACTTCTTTATCTGATATTGTTAATCCTCATTCATTCCTTACGTGTGGGACAGAGTCCCCAGCTACCTTTATTCCTGGGAGGCTCTCATGGAAGGACATTCCTGAGCACCATAGAACCAAAAGATGCTCTTCCCCTGGAGGTCAAATCCAATTTGTAATGATTAATGAAGATATGAGGGGTAGCCCAAGTTGCAGCTGCACAAATGTCATGTAAAGAAGCTCTGGAATGGAAGGCAGCAGAAGTTGCCACCAACCTTGTAGAATGAGCCTTTATGGTAGTAGGTAATGGAATATTATGCTGTCTATAAATGAAGGTCACACAGTCTTTCAACCATTTAGCCAATGTGACCTTAGCAACAACACATCCTAATCTAGGTCCAGAATAGGCCAAAAATAACTGGTCTGATTTACGAGAGGCCTTAATCCTGTTCAAGTAGAAGTGAATTTGCCTGTGAATATCTAAAGTATGTATGCAATACTCTCCTTTGTTTGAATAGTTGGGGAAGAAAACTGGCAATTCAATGGTTTGATTAATGGACATTTTAGAGATCACTTTTGGCAGAAAGGAAGGATTAGAGATGACACTCTATCTCTATGAAAAATCAGATATGGACTCTTGATACATAAGGCCTGAGGCTTAGAAATATGTCTGGCAGAAGCAATGGCAACCAAAAACAAGGTTTTCCATGACAAGTATTTGAGGTCACAAGAAGAAGCAGGTTTGAAAGGTGGCATTGTCAAAGCTTGTAGAACTAATGACAGGTCCCATGGTTGAGTAGGTTCTCTAAAAGGGGGTTTTAGATGATTCACACCTTTTATGAAAGTCTTGCATAATTTGTGTGACATAAGAGAGGAGTCTTGGACACCATCATGGAAATTAGATATTGCAGCCAAATGAACTGTAATGGTAGAGGCCGACAAACCGGATTGAAAAAGGATGGCTAGATACTCCAGTACCATCAACACTGGTGCTGAAAAAGGATCTACCTGTTTTTCTTTCAGCCAAAAAGTAAATCTTTTCCACTTGCTTAGATAAGTAATTCTGGTGGAAGACTTATGAGATGCAATAAGAATGTCACGTACTGGCAAAGAAAGATCATTCTGCCTGGCAATCAAGGGAATTGGAGGAGCCAAGCTGTGAGCTTCAGGCTGTCCAAGTTGGAGTGAATCAGATTCTGCAGATGGGAGATCAACCTCGGGGTTGGATGGAGAATCCATGGTTGATCTAGCAGGTGAGGCCAAAGGAAGGGGAACCAAATCTGACGAAGCCAATACGGTACTATGAGGATCACTTTGCTCTTCAACCGACGGGCTTTCTTCAGAAACAGGGGAATGAGGGGGAGAGGTGGAAATGCATAAAGTAGACCCGAGGGCCAATTGTGGACTACAGCGTCCCTGGGTGACTGTCCCGGAGGGGGGATCAGGGCGAATGAGTTGCTGCATTTGTAGTTGGTCGGGGACGCAAAGAGGTTGCAGCAAGGAAGACCCCAGTGGTTGAAAATCTTCGCCGCTATCAAGGGATTCAGGGACCACTCATGAGGCTGTAGAATACACCTGCTGAGTCTGTCTGCTATCACGTTGGAACTCCCAGGAATGTGCGTTGCTAGAAGAAAATGGTTGGTAGCCATCGCCCATTGCCATATCCTCATGGCCTCTCGACAGAGTGGGTAAGATTTTGTTCCACCCTGTTTGTTGATGTACCAGACCACCGCCATGTTGTCTGATTGTATCACAATAGTCCCAGATGGCAGCAGGGGATGGAATGCTTGCAACACCAGAAGCACCGCCCTCAGCTCTAGAACATTTATATGCAGATGGGCCTCCATTTCAGACCAAGTACCTTGGACTGTCTGTCCCTGACATAGCCCCCCCCCACCCCATCAGGGAGGCATCCGTGGTCACTGTAGCCTTGGGCTGTTGGGGGGAGAAGGGGTGAGAACATTGTGATGGGTTGTGGGCCATTCACCAATTTAAATCCTGTTTGCATCTGTGAGTTACCCGAATCTTGGCTGAAAGACGGAACTGAAAGGGATACCATTGGGTGAGCAGTAGCCATTGTAGAAGCCTCATGTGATACCTGGCCAGGGGGACAATGGTGATGGAGGCTGCCATGGAACCCAGCAACTATAGAACAGAGTGAGCTGTGGATTTCTCCCTTGAAAGGATTGGGATCAGTTGTTGCTTTATCCTTAGAATTCTGTGCTCTGGAATGGATGCTCTGCAATTCTTTGTATTCAAGAAGACCCCTATGAATTTTGTGGACTAAGATGGGGTGAGATTGGATTTTTGCCAGTTTATGGTTATGCCTAGCCTTTCTGCAGAGAGGAGAGAGTATGCCAGGGCTTCTTCCAATAGATGTCTGGTGGGGTGGAGATGAGCCAGTCATCTAGGTATGGAAACACCTGGAATCCTTGTAGTCGCAAGTGAGCTGTGATGACTGCCATGCACTTTGTGAACACTCTGGGGGCTGTAGAGAGTCGGAAGGGCAGTACTCTGAATTGGTAGTGATGCCTCCCGCACAGAAGTGAAGGAATCTTCTTGATGACCGGTCCACTTTTATGTGGTAGTACGCATCTTGAAGATCTATCGAGCACATCCAATTATCTTTTTCTAAAAGTGGAAGGATAGACTGTATTGTGACCATCCAGAATTTTTGTACTCGTACAAACTTGTTCAATACGCTGAGATCCAAAATTGGTCTCCAGTCCCTGATTTTCTTTGGCACCAAAAATAGTTTTGAGTAGAATCCGGATCCTATCTGGTCTGGAGGGACTATTTGGATGACTCTTTTGCTTAGCAGCTTTGAAATCTCTAATGCTGCTTTTTCCCTTTGACTGGGTGGAACGTCGGGTAAGTTTGTTGGGGGCGCGGGACAAAGATTGAAGGGAATATGATAACCTCTGGTTATTAACCTTTGTACCCAAGAATCGGTGATGATGGTTAGCCAGGCAGAAGGGTACAAGGAGAAATGACCCCCAACCACTTCTAGAGGAAAGCAGTTGGACCATTCTTCAGGAGTGCTGGTAGGATTGGTCAGGGAAAGAGTCCCTGGAACCCTGGTTATGCGGACCCCCTCTGCCCCGAAAAGGGCGTCTTCCCTGTGAGTTTCCCCCTCTGCCTCTAGAGGAGAACTCGGCCTGTGTGTAACGGAAAGGACCCTGAGACTTTTTGTACCATATCTTCCCACTCTTCTGGTTTCTGGAGAAAGCCCGTTGAGAGGAAGAATAACAGACACCCACGGCAGAAAGGGTCTTACCGTCCTGTTCACATCTGGCCAGTGTGCTTTTAACCTTGGGTCCAAACAATGAAGAGGCTTCGATGGGAGCATTGAGAAAGGAAGCCTTGAAGGGTTCCGTAAAATTACACAAGCGCATCCAGGCATGTCGTCTCAGAACAATGCCTGAAAACGCAGCTCTAGCTGCTCCTTCTGATGCATGAGATATCAGGCACATGGAGGAGTTAGATATCGCTTCAATGGTGGCTAGCTGAGAGGCCACTTTGTCACAGACCTCATCAGACACGGCACCAGCCAAAGTTTCAGAGAGCTCAGAAATTAAATCTCTTTGAAGCCTGGTAAAGTGTGCCATATAGTTCAGGGACCTGATTGCAAAGGTTGCTGATGCAAAAGTACATTTCCCTATTCTGTCCAGAGCCCGGGACTCTTTGTTGGGTGGATGGAAAATCTGGCTTTCTTCTTCCGCCAGGTCCTTTTTAGTTACAGCCGCCACCACCAAAGCATCTACAGGAAGACCTTTGGACCAATGGGGGTCAGTAGCAGGAGGGGACAAAATTTTATCTGGTCTCTGGGGAATGGCCTCAATGGTGTCAAGAGCCTTCCATGCATGCTGCACAATGAGCCAGACCAGTTCGTCAGCAGGTAGAGTAGCCCAGGAGGTAGGGGGCCGGGTGCGAAAGGCCTGCAGGAACACAGACTGTTCAGAGGTTGGGTTTGAGGGTTTCCAGTCACCTCTCTGTTTAAGAATTTCAAGAATATCACCAAAGGATACCTCAGAGGGTGAGAGAGGGGACCCTTCCCCATCATCAAAGTCTGTGTCTTCAGTAAGGGACTCCTCTGTGGAGTCCATGTGCTTCCTCTTGCACAAGCTTTTTTGATTAACTTCCTCAGAGGGAGAAACTGGGGAAGACAGCGCAAAAGGAGTTTCCAGTAGGAGTATATCCTGAGACACTTGTGCCCGGTGTCTGCCAGGAGTGACTTGTGTACATAGCGGTCCAGATGAGGGCGGGGAGAGTGATAGTACAGGATCGTCAGTCAATGCCAGAGCCTTTTCCATTAGGTGGAAGTCCGGTCCACCTGAAGAGGGGTGAGTGTCCAAGACAGGGGTCACCCCTCTCCTAAGTGGCTCAGTCTGCTGACTCAGAGTCCCTGGATGGCTGTGAAACACAAAATTACATATGCCATAGCTGACATCCTGGGTCATAGCAAAACTCTCCTGCCACGAAGGCAACTGTGGCTCCTTAGTGAGGTCCATAAAGGGAACCATAGAGGGGGAAGACTGTGCTATATCAAGGGGCTTCAAAGGCAATGAAGGAGGAGAATAAGTAGGGGTCTTTGGCAAATGGTGATCACCTCCCGAGGAAGGATAGGCCCTGGGGGGTGGGATACCTCTGGCCAAAAGCACTTGATCCACAAGACGCAATGCGTCGTGTTCAGAGAGGATTCTAGTGGATTTCACAGACACGGCTGAGGGGGAGTCAGGTCTATCCAAAGATGAAGCAAGCTCGGTGCCCATCTCGCAGATCTGCACTGAAAACAACGGGGCTGTAAAGGACTGAACTACAGGTGTTTGCATCGAGGAAATCATTGGTGCCGAAGTCATGGTCTGCACCGACGATAAGGTCAGTACCGAAGTGGTTGTCGGCGCTAAGGCTGGAACCAAAAATATCGCTGCCGATAACTGAATTGTCGTTGCTGAGAGGGTAGTCAGTGCCGGGTAAGTTGTCGGAGCTGAAAGGGCAATGGGCATCGAAAAATCCATCGATGTTGTAACAGTCTGCATCGACTGGACAGTCGGTGCCGGTAAAGAAGTCTGAACCAAGGAGCCCCTCGGTACCGATACGGTAAAGGGCATGCTAGTCAGTGCCGAAGTCACAGATGGCGCCGATGGCCTTGGTGCCAAAGGTCTAGGTACCGAAAGCGCTGGAGCCAAAGAAGTCTAATTCGAAGTGGAAAGCTTAGCTTTCTTAGGTCTCAGTTCGTGGGAGTCCCCAGCAGGGGACGAAGGAAGAGATTTGGCCTTTATATGTTCGTCACTCTTTTTCTTATGGGATCTTGGAGGGGTTGAAGCCTCCAGCCCAGAAAGCCACTGGAACTCTTTCCCACCCCTCCTCCATACAACCAAAAGTCTCTCTGTATTTAAAACACTCCTTCATACACACCTAACTTCACAGTGGGAATGCTCCTGTTCCCACCCCACATAGCCTCCTCAACTACTCTCAGTCCATGTTTTTATCTTATGCACCTGATATAACTCATAGTAAAAACCTTGCAAAAACTGAATACTATACAATCTGCTGAATTGCTGATATAAATATTTTTTAATAAGATTTGTATTAATTTACTTTCTCCAAATGCTAACTCTTTCAAATTTGTAACTCTGTATTTTCTTTTTTTCTTTTAATTATCTCACATGTTTTGTAACTCATATGTTTTTGTATTCTGTAATTTGTTAACACTTGTATTTCTGGAGCTTTTCTCCCCATTGAAAACGGGCTCCTTGTGGCCCAATGGACTATCCTGGTAAACAAACTGCAAATAAATAAAATAAATAAATAGCCTCTGAAAAAGGAGATTTAAGTAGCCCCATCAATATCAGTTTATTTTTTCTCTCAATCAACATCCTGTTAGAAAAATTCTTACAAATCCCACAGGGCGGGTCAACTGTTAAATGAGGCACACCCAAGCAATAGACACACAGGGAATGTGCATCTGAAGTAGGTAATTTATGGCCACAATCTGAACATCTTTTAAATCCTGGACTACCTTTTTTATCTGCCATGTTAGAAAGAAAGAAGGAAAAACCAGAAAAAATACCAGCAATGGTACAAGAATTACCCAAAGGTAATAAGGGAAGGGGGTTTACCAGCGATGGTAAAAAAGAAATTACCTTGCGGTAAAGAGGAGGAAAGGAATTGAAAAGATTCAAGAAAGGATAGTCGCTAAATGCGATAAGGTAAGAGAAAGCTATCTAATAACTTTTCTGTGAGAAAAGGTTGTTTTAGAATTTAGTATGATGAAAAATTTTGTACTTAGCTCAAGAGTAGTAACTTGACACGACTGAATGGTGATGCGGCAAACGAAATCTGAGGTAACAGGGAGAGAGGAATTCTGGGTAAGAGTTTTAGCTAGAGAGTTTGTAGCTGACACGAGCTTGGAAGATGGCCGGCTCAGTTCCGAGGTTGGAACCGATACCCACACGTAAGGAATGAACGAGGATTAACAATATCAGATGCCTGGTTCTGTGGGCCGCCTCTGCCATGTGGGTGGCAGCACCCATTAGAGTTCCACCTCTGCCTCTGGGAGAATCTCCTCCACGTGTGTCCTGGAAAGGAGCCTGAGACTTTCTGACTGCATTTGTTGACCACTTTGCTGATTCTTGGAAAAGGTTCGCTGAGGGTTCAAAAAATGCATCCCCACAGCAGACAGGGTCTTTCCATCCTTTCACACCTTTACCTTGGGGCCAAATAAAGAAGTTCTGTCAAAGGGGGCATTGATGAAAGAGAACTTAAAGATCTCCACAAACTCACAAAGGTTCATCCAGACATGTCTCCTTATGGAAATGCCTGAACCCACTGCCCTTGAGGTTCCCTCTGCTATGTTCGAGATCAACCTCATGGATTAATTGGATGTAGATTGGAGTGTATAAACTGAAAAAAAACAATACTGACCCAAATGGCAGTTATAACAAACAGAAAACTTTGATATAAAATGAAATAAAACTGAGGTGAGTGCTTTCGCTGTGAGAAATACCACTTCTTCAGACCAAACATCTACTTAAAAATCATGCACGTTTAAAAGACTAAGACAATGAATCAAAAACTCTAAAACACAAATGTGATAATAAATACTCACCCACTTTCCATTCATAAGAAACTTTACATTCATAAAAAATTCAACCAACCACATCAATGTCTAAGCCCATATGTTTTCAAAAGAGGTTTTATGGAAGAAACCTCATTCAAGTTTTCCATTTGTTATAACTGCTGTGTTGGTCGATATTGTTTTTTCGGTTTATAGTTCTTTTTTGCTCATATATCAACTTTTACCCACTAGTAGACTTTTTTATTCTTATAGATTTGAGGGTAGTCAGCTGGGAAGTTACAGAAGCCTGAACTTCCTCAGAAACAGCACCTGAGAGGGTATTTAACAACTGATTAATCAAATCTCTCTGTAATCTGGTAAAATGTGCCAAGTAGTTAAGAGACCTCAGCGCAAAAGTGGATGAGGTGTATACACACTTCCCAAATCTGTCCATTGCCCATGACTCCCTGTTGGGGGGATGGGCAGTGGAATTTCTTCGGCTAGTTCCTTCTTGATGTCCTCCGCAATAAACATGGCATCAATAGGGACCCCATTACTCCAGAACTGCCTCTCCTCAGGTAGTACCATTATCCTGTCTAGTCTCCAAGGAATGGATCTATGGTGTCTAGATCCTTCCACACCCGCTGTGAGATCAAGTTGATAAGCTCATCAGTGGGTGGAGTCACACAGGAGGTAGATGGGTCAAGTACCAAAAGCCTCTAGGAGAACAGATTTCTCAAATGCTGGGTTACTGGTTGTCCAGCCACCTCTCTAAAGATTTCCAGGATGTCTCCAAATGAGACATCTTCAGGAGGTGACCGTGGGGAACATTTGCCCTCATCAAAATCTGTGTCCTCGGTGATAGACTCCTTTGGGGAGTCAACATGCTTCCTCTTGCATATACTTTTCCTAGGGACCTCCTCAGTGGGATGTTCTGGGGAGGTATCAGAAGAGGAAATTACAATTCTCTGGGAGAGAACCTGGGGTAATGGTACTGGCTGTCCCCGTGGAAGGAGATGGTGAGGTTAGGAGCACAGAGACATGATGGTAGAATATTTAGGATCCAAGGGGGATGACTCCATCTAATCTGTCAGAGCAGAAAACAACTTCTTTGCAGCTTAGGAGGCAGAGTGGCTTGGAGGTGGGAAGGATGTCGGGTCCAAGAAGACAAGCTTCTGAACCATGGTCCCCCCTGCCCCAAGGGCAAAACCTCCAAAGTGGAAGCCGGAGCTGACTGTCCAGTGCCGAGGCTCTGAGTTGTAGAGATGGCTCTGAAAGCCTCACAGTCAAAGATAGCACCTTAGATCTGACAGGCAGACTACAGCTACGGGAGCTTACTGGATCTAACTGGACCAGAGCTCTCAGGGAAACCCTCAGATCCTCACTGAGTCTGATGTAACTGGATAGCTCGGATCCAAAAGTTCTGAAACAGCCAAAAGAGTCAGAGGAGGAACTTGTAAATGGGGGGGTTGCAAACATTCAGATCTGCTGACCCAGGGGGGTAGAAGCCAAAGGGATACCAATCTGACCCTGCCTCAGAAGAATCTTCCTCACCACTCTCTCCACATCTTCCTTTGTCATGCTCCTAGAATATCGAGTGGAATAAATGGATAGGAATTTTGAGCAGTCCACAAAGAGCAAAAGAACTCTGGGACAGAATCCAAAGTAGAGGAGTACCTTGTTCTGGGTAGAGGTTGTAAAATAGGTTGACTATCCAATTTTGTTAGAGTTGGATCCAGTAAAATCGGATCTGAGGTCTTACTGGGATCACACTTAGAAGTCGCTGGATCCGATATGGTCAGATCAAGTGATTTTGATGTTGTCAGATCTGAAGACATGGTCAAATCGTGCAACTTGGACTTTTTTGGATCCAGGTTTGAGACCAGATCATTAGAAAACAGCTTCCTAGAGAATCTGAAGCTGAAGACGACAAAGAAAACTTTGATGAAGAGAATTTCTTTTGTCTAGCCTTGGCAGGAGAACCCTTTGAAATAGCTTCTACAAAGGAGAAAGGGAGAAGACCTTTTGGGATGAGATTATTTTTGCACTCCACTAAAGCATGGGAATTGAATCTGTGACATATGGAGCTTCTTGTAAGTGGAGAAGATCCAGACAATAAACGCATAAAGTGTGGGCATCGGAAATAGGCATTTTATGCCCACACTTTACACACTTTTTAAAGCCAGCCGGCTTATCCTTCATTTTAAGAAAAGAGAATACATTATTCTAACTAACACAATAGAGAGGAAATTTTTGTTTTGTTAAATACAGAAAGTACAAGAAAAAATAAGAAAGGAAAAAGGCTACCAACAATGGTATTAAAAACTACTTCTGTAGAGGAAAGATGAGCTACTAATGATAGTATCTAAAGCATAAGGAAGTACAAGAAAAAGAAGGCAGAAATTCAAGAAGAAAAAAAAAAAAAAAAAAAAAAATATATATATATATATATATATATATATATATATATATGTAATGAAAAGTATTAGCACAAATGTCCCTGGCAGACTCAGGAAATTCAGCAGGGGATGTTCAAAAGCCAGTATAATATAAAATAAATATCAGTGTCCCCTGTCGCAATTTCTCTCCAAGCAGGTAAGAATAGTTTAGATAAAGCAATCCAACAGTTCAAAACGAAAGAGTCCTTATTGGCGCCAAAACACCAAAACCATACGAAAGAGCAAAAACTCCAACATATAAATAATGTATAGACAATGACTGTTCAGTCCCAAAGAAAACGTAGAAAATGCAGATTTATTGGGTAAGCGCTTTCGCTAAAAGCTTTGTCAATAAATCTGCATTTTCTACGTTTTCTTTGGGACTGAACAGTCATTGTCTATTTGTCTATACATTGTTTATATGTTGGAGTTTTTGCTCTTTCGTATGGTTTTGGTGTTTTGGCGCCAATAAGGACTCTTTCGTTTTGAACTGTTGGATTGCTTTATCTAAACTATTCTTACCTGCTTGGAGAGAAATTGCGACAGGGGACACTGATATTTATTTTATATATATATATATATATATATATATATATGTTTGTGTGTGTGTGTGGTTTACTATTAAAAAGTTGAAATTTAAAAGAAAAATGTAACTTAAAATTGAAATATAAAGCCGAAATTCATAAAACCAGACATTTATAATGTCAAAAACCATGTATTGATGTTGAAAATGTTGAATATGACATTTTACGGCAGTTTTCAGAAATGCCATCCATGTCGTGCTCCCAATAGTGAATCATGCTTCAGTGCCATCCATACGAAGGGTACATCAATGCACCATCAATGTAATGCATTTTTCATTTTCCAAACATAAAATTCAAAAATATGTGTTAAAAAACATAATAATCTGTTTCCCAATAACGTGATGAAATCATTTCACTCCCATATTCATAATTCACAATAATGTACACATTTAAACAGTAAATACATCAATCAGCAATATCAGCAGTAGGAATTTGTAGTGATTATGTTAAAAAGAGCAGTGACGTGCCATTAGTTGAATGAATCCTAGTGGTGTAAATTCATCTTGTTTAGCTAGTAAATGTTGTAACAGTTGTTCTTTATCTGTGAGTCTATGTTCTTTAGGAGAGGAAGGAACACAGCATAACAATTTCTGTTTAAGGTCTTCCAAGTGATTCTGTTCTAGGGAAATTGCATGTAAGACATCCATAATGTATAATTATTTTTTCCCAGTAAACACCTTAACCTATGGTGGCAGCCTTCCACTGCATTCTGACTCCTAGGGTACCCCATCGTAGAAGTATCTGACTGATTCTAAAAAGACATGTCAAATAGTGGGGGTTACCTCTCAGAAGTATTACCACGCATGCCATACCTGCAAGAATGACCTAAAATGTAGTTATTCTTAAAAAAATCACACAAACCTGCACCTCTTTCACCCAAAGCCTCTTCAATTGAACTTAATGTTTCCATGACATGTTCAGTCCGTATGAATGCCAACGCAGGAATCTGTTTGCATAGCAATGCAAACTGAGTGTCATTACCATACAGTGTTGTAAGACTAAGCTTCTGTATTTGTCTCCACAAAATCTGGCAAAAATGAAACTAGCAACCTTTAGATGTACTGTTAGGGAGGTGCTTTATTATACTATTCACAGCCCCTTTTTCAGAATCACTGAGTACCATTTTAGGGTTCATCTGCTGTTGAAATTTTTCACAAATGGAAAGTAATGTAGACCAAAATTGATCATAACACTCTTCACATTTTGAAGGTAGTATACCATAAATGACAGGCATGACCTTACTGTGTCCAGAACCCTCCAAACTGCAGTGCACTGAGTGCACCTGCTTACATTCTCGAGTACTAATAGAAAAAGTGCCATCCACCAATATAAATTCCAATTTACATAGTATATGTATAGTACCTTCAGTAGTCATGATAACATCATAACTATGACTCCTTAATGGAGTATGTTTAATGATAAACTGCTTATGTTTTAAAGGTAACATATCTACCGTGAAATCTTTTAATGTATTCAAGTTAGCTTTAAGTAGGGTAAGACTCCTCCTTCTAAGCCTACGTACAGATTGTTTCAATGCATCAGAATTGGTCATAGTGGTTACAACATCCATAGACAGGCTAGCTAGAACTCCTGATACAATTCTACAGGGATCCTCTGTCTGTTCAGCTCTCCTTTTAATCGTTTCACAAACCTTGCTCTGTTCTACTCTGATAACATCTGGTGCATGAAAATGTTCAACACTTCTTAATAACCTCTCACCACTATCTGTTGTCTCTGTAATGCAACGACATTTACATTTGTGTTTACCTTCATTGTACAACACCAATATTTTCTATCTAATGATCTTCTCTCCAAATAATACTTGTAGCCATCAATACAAAGTACTGACAGTCCCTTTTGTGACATCACAGTTGACTAAGTATTGCCAACTACTCCAGGAGAAGTCACTGCATGTTGCTCAGCCATAACAGTAAATTACACCTAAAATACAACCACATAGTGTACATTACAAAAATAAACATATACTGAAGGCTACATCCAAGTATCTCTGCCAGCTAACCATATATATTTTAATAGAACAACATTCACTAAGTATACACATTCAAACTGCACTGACATAACCAAGCAATACTATAACTTTATGGACAAACTGTAGACAACATTATGAGCATCTATCACATCTCTACCATTTCACGTAATGCATTATAATACAAATATTAACTATACACATAACAGAGAGCACATTACAATAGGTATCCTATATTTTCACATAAGCGGAAACATTCACCAAATATCAGTATCAAAATATATTTGACACTTTCTCTGCACATTTCATCACATGTAAGTGTTTGTTACATATATATGCATATATGGAGCACTCAAATATATGCCTCAATATCCCTGTTCACAACACTACTACTGCACATTGTGTTATGTATATATCCACTTTTGTATTGCACATATAAAGTATACTGCCATAAAATATCTGCTAATGGCATGTGACTGTAATGAACTTACTTGTTATTTCTTATAAATCCAAATGACTGCTTCTGTACGTAGTTTTTCACTGCTTCACCCTGTTAATCCTTTAGAACAGTGTGTTTACATCTATTCCTGAGGCATTAATTTAATACGGAAATGTTTGACGCATGGTAATTGCGACTACATGTTTTCATCATTGAAAAGTGCGAAAATACTGTAATTTCATCATATTCAACAGTGAAGTCATTTCTACAACATTCAAATGTGCAAAAAAAAAGAAGTTATGTACTTACCATAATGTTCCATGGGAGTTGTTCAACTCTCCTTCATTCTTTACTGATGGGTTCAGAGCCGATACGGCCAATTGCAAAGCTCGAGGTCTTCAAATAGCTCAAGGCCAAGTCCCTATCCCATGATGCACCTGGAATTACCTCAGATTTTGTTTGCTGCATATAATAATACCATATGTCATTCTTTCACTCCCAAGAGAAAGGTATAGAAGGATTCAGTAACCAGGATGCATCCAGCATCTCGGTCATCTATTAGCCCAGAAGGGGGGAGGAAGGAGGGATGTAAGAATGAAGGCGAGATGAACAACTCACATGGAACGTTATGGTAAGTACATAACTTCTCTATGTAAAGTTGCTCAATCTCACCGTTCATTCTGTACAGATGGGTAGCATCCCAAGCACCATCAATCTCGGGTGGCTCACGGGAGTATATTTCTCAGGAACGTGGATCCAAAGGAGGCCCTGTCCCTAGAGGCCTTGTCAACTTTGTAATGAGTGATAAAGGTATCAGGTTTTGACCAAGTAGCTGCTGCACAGATATTATCAATGGGAAGCCTGGCAGAAAAGGCAGATGACATAGAAACTGCTCTGGTTGAGTGAGCTTTAATCTTGTGTTGCAAAGGCATATCGGCAGCTGAATAGGCAAAGGTGATACAATTAGATAACCATTTAGACAGAGTTGTTTTAGCCACTGGCCTACCCTTCCTGGAGTCCAAGAATGAAACAAAAAGTTGGTCTGATTTTCTGAAATCTTTTGTTCTATCCAAATAAAATCTGAGCTGTCTGTGAACATCAAGCTTGTACAGCATATACTCTAAATTGTTTGAATGGTTGGGGAAGAAAACTGGCAAATCAATAATCTGGTTGAGATTGGTTTCAGTGCAAACTTTAGGCAAAAAGGAGGGGTTTGTTCTGAGTGTGACTCTGTCAGCATGGAATATCAAATATGCAGGCTTGATGGATAAAACCTGAAGCTCTGACACTCAGCGGGCAGAAGTAATAGCTACCAGAAAGATGGTCTTCCATGATAAATATCTGAGGTCACAAGAGGAAGCTAGTTCAAAAGGGGAAAGATTTATCTGGGAAAGCATAAAATTTAGATTCCATGGGGAGTAGGGAGATTTCATAGGTGATCTAATATGAAAGGTCCCTTTGAGAAAAGCTTTGGATAACTTGTGAGACATGATATTCAACCCTTCAAATCCAAGATGAAAATTGGAAATAGCAGCCAATTGAATATGAACTGTTGCTGCTGTGGCTCCTTTGTTAAAAATCATAGTTAGGAACTATAAGATAGAGGCCATAGGGGCTTGGTAAGGATCAATATTATTATTAGAGGCCCATATAGAAAATGTCTTCCATTTGCTAAGATATAGCCTCCTAGTAGAAGATTTATGAGAAGATAAATGGCTCTGTTTTGTCTCATTGGAGAGGCTATGGAACCTGGCTATGATGGGAAGTGGAGCAGCCAAGCTGTCAGCTTCAGGGACTGCAGAGAGGGATGAAGATCCCCCGATGAGTGCGTCAGAAGGTCTGGAACTGGGTCCAGAATCCAAGGATCCTCCAAAAGATGAAGTTGAAGGAAGGGGTATTAAATCTGATGAGGCCAATGATGGGCTGTTAGAAGGATGGTCCTTCCCAGGGTTTTTGCTTTCTGTAGAACCTTGGGTATCAATGGGATTGGAGGAAATGCATAGAGGAGACCCGGAGGCCAATCATGTACGAGTGCGTTCCTTGGGGCTTCTCCCGGAGGGGGAATCAGGGCAAAGTAGCTTCTGCATTTCATGTTCATGTGACTGGCAAAAAGGTCACAGCAAGGTTGGCCCCACCTGCAGAATATCCTGTTCACTATTTCTTTCTTGAGGGACCACTCATGGGGCAACAAGCTGAGCTTGTCTGCTATCATGTTTGATTTCCCCGGGATGTGCATTGCCAACAGAAAGCGCTGGGTGGAAACAGACCACTGCCATACTCTGAGGGCCTCTTGTCAAAGGGGGTAAGATCTGGTTCCTCCTTGTTTGTTCAAATACCAGACCACTGACATGTTGTCTATCTGAATCGCAATCATACCCAGAGGAAGAAAGTCCTGAAAGTACTGCAATGCCAAAAGTACCGCTCTCATCTCCAGGGCATTGATATGCAGATGTGTCTCTTGATCGGTCCATGTGCCTTGGGCTGTCTTTCCCTGAAAATGCCCCCCCCCCACCCTATCAGGGAAGCATCCATGGTCACTGTGGCTGCTGGAGGGGGTAGCACAAATGGGTGTCCTATCGTGACATGAAGTGAGATCAACCACCACTGAAGGTCATTTTTGCAGGAATTTGTGATTATTATAGTGTGAGGCATGGGAAGCTCTTGGTAAGACCATTGAGTGAACAACAGCCATTGTAGTATCCGCATGTGCATACGAGCTAGTGGTATGGCTAGAATTGCTGCTGCCATTATGCCTAATAATTTCAGAACATCTGATGCTGGTGCTCTGTCTTTTGATATCAGAAGGCTGAGATGCTAATGAAGAAGAAAGACTCTTTCTATTGGAAGCCTTAGTGTGGTGGTGGTGTTCAACTCTGCCCCGATAAAAATGATATGCTGTGATGGCGACAAGGCAGATTTTTCTGAGATGCTTGTAATGCCCAGATGATTGCAGAGTGACAGAGTGGACTCCCTGGCCTGAATGAGTTGATACCTGGTGGTGGGAACCAATCGTCTAGGTACAGAAACACCTGGAATCCTAGACGCCTCAGGTAAGCCGTGACCACTGCCATGCATTTGGTGAACACTCTGGGGGCAGTAGTGAGACCAAAGGACAGGGCTCGAAACTGGTAATGATTGGCTCCCAGCTGGAAGCGCAGGTGATCCCTGGATGGCCTGGCCATTTTTATCTGGTAGTACGCATCCTTGAGATCTATCAAGCACATCCAATTGTCTTTCCCTAAGAAGGGAAGTATAGACTGAAGTGTAACCATCCGAAACTTCTTTTTTTTTACGTATTGGTTCAGTCTGCTGAGGTCCAGTATGGGTCTCCAGTCCCTCGTCTTCTTTGGAACCAAAAAGAATCCTGAGTAAGTTCCGGATCCTGTCTGGTCTGCTGGGACTGGTTGGATGACTCTTTTTCTTAGCAACGTTTGGACCTCTATTGTTGCCTGTTCCCTGTAACTGGGTGGAACATCCGGGATTTTTCTTATGATTGGAGGGGGAGTGGTGAATGGAATGAAGTATCCTCTGGAAATGATACTTTGTACCCAGTTGTCTTTTGTTATTTTGAGCCAGGCATCTGGATACAAAAATAAGCGACCCCTGACTGCCTCCAGAGCAGGACAGTCGGACCTTCTCTCAGGAGCGCTGGTAGGGCTTCCCAGAGAAGTGATCTCTGTTGCCCTGATGTTGCGGACCCCCTCTGCCGTGAGGGAGGCGTCTTCCATTATTGCCCCCTCCTCTGCCCCTGGAGGGGGGGGTCACCACATGTGTCCTGAAAGGCTCCTTGGGCTTTTCGGAACCACATTTTTCCTCCCCTTTGACCTTTAGGGTAAGGTTGGGTAGGGGTGGAAAAATGGACCCCGACGGTAAACAGAGTCTTTCCGTCCTGTTCACACATGGTTAAGGTTTCCTTCACTTTAGGCCTGAAAAGGAACAAGCCAGCAAAGGGAGTGTTCACGAAGGATGACTTGAAGGGCTCTGTGAAGGAACACAAGTGCATCCAGGAATGTCTGTTAAGAGCAACTCCTGTACCCACTGCCCTACTCGTTCCATCAGCTGCATAAGAGATGAGGTGCATGGATGAGATGACAATAGAATTGAGGGTAGCAAGCTGGGTGGCAGCTTTTTCAGAAGCTCCTGCAGCTACTGTACCCTGAAGAGTATCTCCTAGCTCCTTAAGGAGATCTCTATGTAACCTTGTAAAACGGGTTAAATAGCTTAGCGAATGAAGGGCAAAGGTTGCTGAACTAAACATGCACTTCCCATATCTATCCATAATCCTGGAGTCTCTGTTAGGAGGATGGATAGACGAGCAAGTCTCAGACATTTCCTTTTTGGTGGCTGCCGCCGCCACCATGGCATCAACAGGAACACTTTTTGTTAAAAATGTTTTGTCAAGGGGGCAGAACTGAATTTATTAGGCCTTCTCGGAACAGGCTCCATTGTATCCAGAAACCCCTATGCCCTTTGTGAGACCAGCTGCATCAGCTCATCGAAAGGCATAGACACCCAAGAGGTGGAGGGCTGAGACCCGAAAGCCTTCAGGAGAACTGACTCATCCTCAGTAGGGCTTTTGGACTGCCAGTCACCCCTCTGCCTGAGGATCTCAAATATATCAGTGAATGAGATATCCTCAGAGGGGGACCTTGGGGACCCTTCTGACTCATCTAAGTCAGTATCTGATGTTAGAGACTCCTGTGGGGAATCTAGATGTTTCCTCTTACACAATCTCTTCCTGGGAACCTCATCAGTGGAAGCTTCTGATGAGGTCTCAGAAGAGCAGGGGCCACCCAATGGGTCTTCCTGAGGCTCTATGTCTCTTACGCTTGGTCAGGATGTGTGAGGCAGAAACAGACACAGGCACTTTTGGGGAGGAGGAAGGCAGACCTGAGGTCAAGGATGTCCTAGGAGACATGACTCTCCTCATGGCATCAAAAGCACCTCTGCTCCAATGAGAGGGAGCAGACGGATCCAAAGAAACTGTCGATACCCCTGGCATTGGGACAGTGGGCTCTGAGCCAGAGGTAGGAGCCTAGTTCATCTGAGCTGAAGCCCCGAAAGGCAGAGTCGGAACCGACAAGTCGGTCTGACTATCCTCCCCGGACCCAACCAGAAAGAGTCGGCTCCTAGATTCCTCGATCGGCGCAGAGGATGTCAGAGTAAACAGAGCCGAAGACACTAGAGCAGGCGTCAGCTACGAAGGCTCCATGATCAACAAGTCTGACTTCTCTGGCTCTGAAGGACCGGTATGGCTCAAAGGAGGAAGAGTAGTAGCTGGTAAAATGGTGTTCGGTTCTGAAGCCGCTTGGGTTGGAGCTGATAAGAATTTAGCAAAGGCCAGTGCCTGTATAAGCTTCTGTACCACATGATCCACATCCAAATCGGAGAGGTTAATCAAAGACCGAGATGAATGGATCGAAGGTGGTGCTGACTGTAAAAGTGGAGATTTAGGTATTTTGGTACCGGCTCCGAAAGGATAAGACAGTCGGCTCCGAGGTCTGTGGAGCCGATGTCAAAGACTTTTTCGATTTTTTTTTACCTCAGATGTAGAAGTCTTGGAAGACTTTGAGGACTTACTGGATCCATCTTGGTCACTCAAAGCCTCCTGGAAAGAAGGTTTAAGTAAACCTCTGTCTATCAATTTTCTCTTTCTCTCCTGGAGAACCCTGGAAGAGAAAGAGTGACATATGGAGCAGCATTCCTGGAGATGCAATGCTCTCAAACAATAAACGTAATTTACGTGACTGTCAGTGACAGACATTTTCTGCCCACATTTAGGACATTTGTTAAACCCTGACTTAGGGTGTTTGTCTTTATCATCAGCCATTTCAAAAAGCACAATTAAACAACAACAACAAGCCTTCCTAAAAATACAGGCTAAATATAAATCGCAAGCACACACACACAAAACTATCTGTTTAAATGGTAAAGATTAAGTATAAACAAGTTGTGACAGATGTCACCATATAAATGCACACAACTATAAAATAGCTACTTATGTACACACTTTATCTAAATTCAAAAGAGAAGAATTCAAAGTTGTGACAGAAAGGTCACTTTTTTAACTCTAAAACTAATCTAAAGCTAACAGCACACAACTAATTTAAACACTAAACAAGGCCTAAATAAAAGAGGCCAAAGAGCTAAATACTAGATAAAGAGCACCAAAGGAAGGGAACTAGACAAATCTATAAGAGCTTTTATCTAAATATCTAAGATATAAACAGAAACTATTTATCAAATATTTATCAAATATTTCCAATAAAGAAAGGTTTTACTGGACCGAGTTAGTAAGAACCTCCAATCTATTGCAGTAGCAAACTAGATCTGGGGTAACTCTAGGTGCATCATGGGATAGGGACTTGGCCTCGAGCTTAGTAGTAGACCGACTCAGAGCCGAAGATGGGCTCCGAACCCATCTGTAAGAATGAACGGCAAGATAGAACAACTTCACATCTGCAGTTTCTCTCTGACTGGGTGGGAAATCAGGAAGTTTCTTTCTTTTTGTTGGGGACATCTAGCAAAATGCTAAGAAATAATCCCTGGGTATCAGTTTTAGCACCCAAGAATCTTTTGTTATAGAAGCCCAGGCATCTGGGTGCAAGGACAAGTGCCCCCTCCCCGACTGCCTCCAGAGGTGAGCAGTGAGGCAACCCTTCAGGAGAGGTGAAAGGGTCTGTCTGGAAAGGAATCTCAGAAACCCTAGTTTTGCAGGCCTCCTCTGCCACAAGAACAGCGTCTTCCATTTGAACTCTCCCCTCTGCCTCTGAAAGAGTTGTCCCCATGGAAATCCTGGAAAGATCCCTGAGATTTATAGAACCACATTTTCTTGCCTCCTCTTTGATTCTGAGAAAAGGATCATTGAGGGGAGAAAAGAGAATACCTAAGGCAGTCAGGGTCCTTCCTTCCTGTTCACCATGGGAAAGCATTTCTCTCACAGAAGGGCCAAACAAGGACGTTTCATCAAAAGGAACACTGATGAAGGAAGACTTAAAAGGCTCCACAAAAACTGCATAACTACATCTAGGAATGTCTCATAATGGCAATGCCTGAACTGGCAGTCCACGAAGCAACTTCTGCAGCATGGGATATTAGTCCCATGGATGCATTTAAAATGGATAATAGAGTGGCCAGTTTAGAAGATGATGTCTCATAGTCCTCCACAGGCATGAACTCAAACGGATTTGGAGAGCTCCTTGGTCAAATTCCTCTGAAGTCTTGTAAAGTGTGTTAAATAATTCAGGGACCTTAAGGCAAAGGTTGCTGAAGCAAATATGCACTTCCCAAATCTGTCCAATGCCCTCGACTATCTATTAAGGGGATGGACAGAGGAGCTCTGTTCTGCTAGCTCCTTTTTTGTGGCTGCCACCACAACCATAGTATCAACAGTGACTCCTTTTCTCCAGTGGGGTCTGCCCTTTGGTGGTGCCAAAATTTTGTCTGGGCATCAAGAAATTGTTTCAATGGAGTCCAGTTCCTTCCATGACCAGTGAGATGCTATGTCAATATGCTCGTCAGCCAGGGGGAGTTACCCAAGATGTAGATGGGCCAGAACAAAAAACTTTCAGGAAAAACTGACTCCTCCTGGGAAGGAGTATCTGAAGACCATCCACCCTTTTGTTTAAGAATCTGTAGGATGTGTCCGAATGAGATGTCATCCGGTGGAGACCTGGGGGACCATACCCCTTCAGTGAAGTCAGTACCCTCCTTGAGAAATTCCTTAGCAGAAACTATGTGCCTCTTTTTGCATGTTCTCTTTCGAGGAACCTCCTCAGTGGGATGCTCTGGGGAGGTAGCTGAAGACAGATGAAGTTCTCTATGGAAACTGTCTAGATGCTTGTTGGTATCAGCTGCCCCTGTGGAGCAGGCCTGATGGGATCAGCTCTGATGCACTGGAGGAAGAGATATAGGATCCAAGGAAGAGGAGAAGATCGGATCTCTTGGATGCGAAAAATACTTCTCCACTCCCTCGAATGCAGATGGACAAGGAGAAGCAGTGGCAGGCTGCACTGGGGCTGAAAACTCCAATGCAGCCAAGCCTTGACCCTGCCCAGATCCATGCCTTAAGGAGGGAGTCAGACCCAAGCTGTCTAGTGCTGAAGCTCTGAGGGGCAAAGACAGAGTAGATCCTGGTCCCCCAGATCCAGTGCCAATGGTTTGGCTCCAATATTCATCCTGATTCAAGTGGATAAGAGCTGAACTGGTCAGGGAGACTGTTGGAGTTGAAGACTTAGCCATCTTCAGATTTGACACCAACACTCTCTGGGCTCTCAGATTCAAGGGTTCCAAAGCTGTGGGATGGATTGGAGAAGGAGAAATCACAACATTTGAAGTGGAGGGAATGCTCATGGATCCAATTGGAGACAGAGCCAGAATAACTCCCATCTGAATCTGAGCTCTGAGGAATTTCCTTATCATCCTATCCATGTTGGCATTGGAAAGGCTTCTGGAGGATCTAATAGATGAGGTTGTTGACTGTAGTCTTGATTCTCTCCTTGGTGTCATTTGTAGAAACAGGGAATAGAGTTGAAAAGATACTAGGTCAGCTGTGAACCTGGGTAAGCGAGTTCGAGGAAACATCAACAAAGTAATGGTTGGATCCAAGTGCTGCATTGGAGATTTTAGCAGTATAACAGTAGCATCTGAGGATCTAGGATCTGATGGTTTTCTTTTAAGATCCAATGAAATCGGATCCAAAGTTCATCAGATTTTTTGAGGATGCTCCAACGAAGCCATGGTGGAAGTTGAGGTCTTTGGAGATCAGGTAAGGGATCTCTTTCAAGACTCTGAAGAAGGTTTAGGATGTTTACTGGGGATTTGTGCTCCTGATGAAGAAGATGAAGAGGGAGGCAGCATTCACTTATGGACTTATTTATTTCTTCTGTCTGAAATTGCTCTAGAGTTAAATGAAGCATAAACAGAGCAATCAGTATTCAGGTGTGCCACTCCAAGACAATAAACACACTCCCTGTGGGCATCAGAATGTGAAATTTTGTGCCCACAGGAAGTGCATTTTTTTAAAGCTAGTTGGTTTCTTGGCCATAGCTAACAATACATGAAAAAAGTAAGAAAATGTAACTTTTTTGTTATAGATTAGTTAACTACCAGCAGTGGTAGGAAGGGTACCCTATAAGGGTAGGAAAAAAAAACAAAATAAAAAGGAAAGACTGGTATCAACAATAGTACACAAGGAGACTACCAAACAGGTAGAAAAAATGGGAACAATATTTAATATAAAGAACACCCCAAAAAACTCGAGAAACTTGATGAACAGGAATGGGAGGACTGTAAAAAGTTAGAACAAAGTTCTTAAGAAGTTTTTCTAAAGAATTGCTACTCAGAAAATGTTGTACTAATTGAAACCATGATCCTGAGAGAGGACCACATCCATGCAAGATGATGGCAAACAAGATCTGAGGTATTGTAGGATGACTGGGGCATTATGGGTAGAGGAATGAACTTGAGCAGTATGCAACAAAGTCAGATCAGAGGCTGGATCCATGACCCATATGTTGAGAAAGAATGAAAAGGGCAACATCAGATATGCTTTTCATGGATCTGTTGTATTAAGGAACACTAATTGGCATATGATGCTTTGGCAGTTTTTCTTGGGCAAGAATTTCTCTTTCCTATAATTTCTCTCTTAATCTTTTTGAATATCTTCTATCTGCAAATTCTGGACTTCTTGCATAATAGTAACAATACATAATTTCTTCCTTATCCTCATTCGTCCACTCTATCATCTTTATGGCTTTTATTCGACCTGTCAGTTTTTGGGGTTTTTGAGGATCACTACTTCCTTCTACAACAGGATGGGGGTAGAACACCCCCCCCCAAGCCTGGAATAACCCCGTTGTAGAAATATTTCAGTCTCTTGAAGATTCTACACTGTCATTGTTTTCCAATCCTGGCCCCAGTACGCATACTAGAATTAGACATTTTTTTATTCTGGGAGTTTTGCACCCAGCTGTTTTTTTTATTTTTAACTTATCTCTGTCCATGATATATGCTATATGAAATATAGTCTATATATCAGTGTTGTATTGGTGAGATTTTGTCATAACAGGGCCCACTACATGAAGGTACTCACCAAGACTTGAAGATGAATTCATTTCCAGCAATACTACTCCTATTTTCTTGCTTATTTTATCAGCTCTCCATTTGGACCCCAGGAACACAATCCTGTGTGAAGTCAAAAAAGAATTTTGAATGTTCTCTTGGAATTCCAGCTTGTGTAAGAGATCTCTCACCCAAGTCACAAATTACTGACACTTTGAAAAACACTCTACAAAGCTAAGAAAATTGTCTAATTATGGAAAAAAATGGGAACCCAGTAGCTGGAGCTAGACACTTTGTGAACACAGTTGGTGCAGTGGATAGTCCAAAGGGTAAGGCAGAGAACAGAAAATGTGATCCAGACTCACAATATCGTAAATGTTTGAAATATGGATGAATAGACATGTAATAATCATGCTTTAAATCTAGTGTTACCAGCAACTTTAAAGAGGAAGAAGAGGTAACAGGTTGCGAAGTGACATTTTGAACATTGTTACTATCACAACCAGGTTTAGGAAAGAAACAGCCAGAATTGATGCCCAAGCATTTTATTTCTTTGGCACTAAAAACATCCTTGAATGAAAACTTTTCCCAGTCTGGTAAGGGGGAACTGGTTTTATCACCCTCTGGAGAAGCATGCATTGAAGGACGGAATTTCATTGCTGGAACCTGTGTTCGAAGAGACTGCTTTATCTATCTGGAAATATACAGAGCTGAGTATTTTTTTTGGTTTTAGAGTTTGTACTGTTATATTTTTGCTTATAGTTTTTCAGATCTCTGCTGAAACTGTTTTCCCCACCTCCCCCTATTTTCTGCTGTGTCTTCAGTTGGTATAACTGGTTTGTACAGCTTGTGTGTTATCTAACTCAAGGATCACTTGCATAAAATTAGACCAGTTAGTAACAGCCTGCATTTCACTGCTGGAACCTGTGTTCTGAGAGACCGCTTTATCTATCTGGAAATATACAGAGCTGAGTATATTTTTTTTGGTTTTAGAGTTTGTACTGTTAATTGTTGCTTATAGTTTTTCAGATCTCTGCTGAAACTGTTTTCCCCACATCCCCCTGTTTTTTGTTGTGTCTTCAGTTGGTATAACTGTTTTTTACAGCTTGTGTGTTATCTAACTCAAGGATCACTTGCATAAAATTAGACCTGTTAGTAACAGCCTGCATTTCATTGCTGGAACCTGTGTTGTGAGAGAAGAGACTGCTTTATCTATCTGGAAATATACAGAGCTGAATATATTTTTTTGGTTTTAATGTTTGTACTGTAATATACAGAGCTGAGTATATATTTTTGTTTTTAGAGTTTATACTGTTAATTGTTGCTTATAGTTTTTCAGATCTCTGCTGAAACTGTTTTCCCAATCTCCCCTATTTTCTGCTGTGTCTTCAGTTGGTATAACTGGGTTTTACAGTTTGTGTGTTATCTAACTCAATGATCACATGCATAAAATTAGACCTGTTAGTAACGGCCTGCATTTCATTGCTGGAACCTGTGTTCTGAGAGACTGTTTTATCTATCTGGAAATAAACAGTGCTGAGTATATATTTTTTGGTTTTAGAGTTTGTACTGTAATATACAGAGCTGAGTATATTTTTTTGGTTTTAGAGTTTGTACTGTTAATTGTTGCTCATAGTTTTTCAGATCTCTGCTAAAACTGTTTTCCCCACCTCCCCCTATTTTCTGCTGTGTCTTCAGTTGGTATAACTGTTTTTTACAGCTTGTGTGTTATCTAACTCAAGGATCACTTGCATAAAATTAGACCTGATAGTAACAGCCTACATTTTATTGCTAGAACCTGTGCTCCGAGAGACTGCTTTATCTATCTGGAAATATACAGAGCTGAGCATATTGTTTTTGGTTTTAGAGTTTGTACTGTTAATTGTTGCTTATATTTTTCAGATCTCTGCTGAAACTGTTTTCCCCACCTCCTCCCATTTTCTGCTGTGTTTTCAGTTGGTATAACTGTTTTTTACAGCTTCTGTGTTATCTAACTCAAGGATCACTTGTGTAAAATTAAACCTGTTAGTAACAGCCTGCATTTCATTGCTGGAACCTATGTTCTGAGAGACTGCTTTATCTATCTGGATATATACAGAGCTGAGTATATTTTTTGGTTTTAGAGTTTGTACTGTAATATACAGAGCTGAGTATATTTTTTTGGTTTTAGAGTTTGTACTGTTAATTGTTGCTTATTGTTTTTCAGATCGCTGCTGAAACTGTTTTCCCCACCTCCCCTTATTTTCTGCTGTGTCTTCATTTGGTATAACTGTTTTTTATAGCTTGTGTGTTATCTAACTCAAGGATCACTTGCATAAAATTAGACCTGTTAGTAACAGCCTGCATTTGGAACCTATGTTCTGAGAGACTGCTTTATCTATCTGGAAATATACAGAGCTGAGTATATATTTTTGGTTTTATAGTTTGTACTGTTAATTGTTGGTTATAGTTTTTCAGATCTCTGCTGAAACTATTTCCCCACCTCCTCCTATTTTCTGCTGTGTCTTCATTTGGTATAACTGTTTTTACAGCTTGTGTGTTATCTAACTCAAGGATCACTTGCATAAAATTAGACCTGTTAGTAACAGCCTGCATTTCATTGCTGGAATTGTTGCTTACAGTTTTTCAGATCTCTGCTGAAACAGTTTTGTCCCATCCACCCTCCCTATTTCTGGCTTGTAGTTTACATTTGGTGACTTTTGCAGTTGCCCACCCCCACTGTAGATTTGATCTGGGTCACTCCCCCAGTCCCATCTCCTTACCACATTCTACCTAATAAACTCCTTCTGCACTTGCTTTTAGTCCTTTTTAATTTAATTGCCTTTTTTAAACTGTGTTATACTCAAATGTGCTAGCTTGCACTGCACGTGAATTGTTTTTACTGCTGTTTTAGCTACTTTTCTGTAAAAAAAAAAATACTGTAAGCCTGTTTCCTACCTTTTCTGTAACTAGTGTTCCAGATACAGATTTCCTGTATCCGGGACTGTATGTAAGCTTCTGAGCCCCCCCCCAAGCCTTTCTGTGTTGGAGAGAAGCCTTCCAGCTTATCAGTGGGAGTGGTAAGCACTAAATAACCTGCCTACCACATAAGGAGTGGTTCTGGCCCAGAAGTTGTAGTTATTGGTCATTTGGGCAATCTTTTCCATCTCTCTCAACTTTCTGATTTGAAAGCCTGCATTTGCACTTGTCTCTGTCCTGTAACTCGTCTAGTGCAGATACAGAGTCTTAGTTTTAGCACTTAAATTTGCTTATTTGTGCTCAGCACTTGTTCAGAACTTGTAAGCACTAAATAAGATACTAATTACTATAGCACTCAACCTTCCTCATTACCTAGAGGAAAACAGTTTTTGTACTTACTTTTCTCACTTGCTTAGAGAAAAACAGCTCTTGTGCTCACTTTCTATACTTATCTAGAGGAAAATAGTTTTTTATTCAGACATGTCCAAGGAAGGCTCCCAGTGTTCTCGCCTGTATATCAGATGAATCCGGGCATCTTGAGGCAATGTAGAAATTGCCTCATGTACATAAACAACCCTCTCCTCCTACCATCCAACACTACAACCTGCGAGAGATGCACTTATCTAGCCAAACTGGAGGTAAAGTTCGCTCCAACCAAGACTGAACTTGACAGTCAAGAGGAGAAGGTAAACATTTACACCACACCACACTCATCACATAGTCTCACTAAATCTACACCACCAAAATCCACACATAGTAACACAAAAACATTTGCGGAGGCTCTCAATAATAACCTGTCTAAGCAACAGAGACCTCCAAAGCAGAAACGTAAGCAACCTCCATCCCCCAACACAACCCAAATGACATATAGCCCACGGACTCAGTGTGCCACTCAACCACAGCCAATAAGGCAAAACAACGTAACCAACACACTAGTCATAGGTGACTCTATAGCCAGGCACACTGATGTCCCACTCACCAGGCTAAACAAGGAGAAGGTTACTGTCAGCTGCCTGTCAGGTGCCAGGATCTGCCACATAACCCACGCACTCAGGTCACTCCACAACAAGTACAAATATGACTCTGTCATTGTCCATGTTGGTGTGAATGACCCGAGACGTACCTCCCTGGACTACATGAAAAGAGACATGGAAGAGCTCTCCGATCTTGTAGCCCAGGCAGGTATGACCCTAGCCCTGAGTAGCATTCTGCCATTGCCCAGAATGATACCGCAGTACAAGGACAAAATGATTGAATTCAACAATTGGCTAAGCTTCTGGTGTCATTCTAAGGGGATCCAGTATTTGTCTGCTTGGGATGACATGGTCGACAGACCACGATGCTTTGCCACAGATGGCCTGCAACTGTCACCTCTGGGATTCTGGATACTGGCTAAGACTCTTGCCGCCTCTATAGTGCCTTTTTTAGGCAAGGTTCAAATGACAAATTCACCACTGTAACAGGAACAGGCAAGCAAAAACTGAGGGTAATGCTACTCAATACTAGAAGTCTAAATCTCAAAATGCACTCACTCAAGGCACTCCTTAAAATGGAGAACACTGATATCTGTGCAGTGACTGAGACCTGGTTTAAGGCTCCAGAGAGCACCCCTGCACTACCAGGCTATAATTCATACCACACTTTTCGGACATGTAACCTGGACCGAAACACCAAAGGCGGAGGTGTGTCCATATTCATTAATGATATCCACACCTCCTGGCTAAATGCTCAGCATAATACATCCAAAGTTATCCAAGTGCTACTAACTCTGGGCAAAACTGCAATCCAAATTGTAGCTTGCTACAGATCCCCCACCATGCCCCAGGATTCCCACTCCACTTTTCCTGATGTACTGGAAAATATTAGGGTTCAACCAAACACCCTAATAATGGGCAACTTCAACTACCCCACCATTAACTGGGAAAACTACTGGTGTACCAACTCCCTAGCTCAACGCTTTCTGGAATTCATAAACTCCAATGCCCTGGATCAACTTATCCACACCCCCACCAGGGGCAACAATATCCTAGACCTAGTCATTACCAACATGAGTGACCGGTGTTCTACACCTGAAGTCAACTCCTTGTTGGTCCGAACCGATCATAAGCTAATCACCCTTGATATCCACATCCTGCCCCCACCCCCCATTAAGGAAACCACGGTAAAAAATGTCTCCAAAGCCAACTTCATGCTTCTTAAGACCGAAGTGGTGAACTTCATGACACCCATGCAGATGGACAATACAATTACAACTGCTGAATCCTACACAAATGCACTCTATAAGCAGTAACACGAGTGCATGGATCATGCTATCCCAAACAGAACCAAGATGCTATCTTCCAAAAAAAGGAAGCTAATCTGGTGGTCCCCTGTCATAAACAAACTGTACAACAGAAGGAAGAAACTGTTGCAAAAGAGAGTAAAATCCCATGCGTGGAGAAGCTCCCTGGTCAGCCTCAGTAAGATGCTGAAATCCCTTATAAGATCCTCCAAAGCTAGTTACGAAAACAAAATCACCACTAATTCTAAGGACAACCACAAAGCATTCTATAGCTATGTCAAAAATCTCAATGGCAACATTCAGATCTGCTCTGAGGTATAGCACAACGGCATGAAAATTACAGAACCAACTGATATTGCCAACATCCTAGCAGATAGGTTCAGTGCTAACTTTACCCCCCCCCCCACCCCCTAAGGGGCCTATATCTGTACAGGAAGAATGCAGAGTCCCTGTAATCACAACTACGCAGGTAAAAGCCGCATTCTCTAAAGCCAAAAACACAGCATCCGTGGGACCGGACAACCCAGGCTGCATTTTGCAGGAACTTTAGAATGAACTGGCTCCCCATTTTATCACCATGTTCAATAATAGCCTTGCATCAGGCTTTGTGCCCACTGAATGGCACAGCAACAGTTATCCCACTCCAGAAAGGGGGAGCCACCACTGATCATCAGAACTATCGCCCTATTAGCCTGATGAGCCTGATCTGCAAGGCCATGGAACATATCATCATGGAACCCATAAATAAAGACATTGGTAACCTCCAAACTCTGGATCCCACCCAGTTCTGGTTTGTGAAAGGCAGATCATGCCTCCTGAACCTGATCGACTTCTTTGAGGCAGTCACCAAAGCCGGAGATGAGGGTAAAGTGGTTCACACAGCCTATCTTGACCTCGCCAAAGCTTTCAACACCATCCCCCATTCTGGAATTATAGCTAAACTCACTAAACTAGGTATAAATCCCTATGTCACAAGATGGGTTGCCAATTGGCTCACTGACAGAACCCACACTGTAAAAGTTGCAGACTCCAAATCTGACCTCAAACCAGTGACAAGTGGAGTACCACAGGGTTCAGTCCTGGGACCTCTCCTGTTTGGTATCTACTTCTCTAAAGTACAGGTTAACACAGAAGGCCTCTGGCTAACAAAGTTCGCAGATGACTGCAAACTAGGAGCCATAGTCAAGTCCCCAATTGATGTGGACATCCTACAGAAGGGCCTCGCTGAGACAGATGCCTGGTGTCAGAGCCATGGCCTCAAGCTCAATGCCAAAAAGTGCATTGTCATACCCTTTGGTAAAAATTCTGTACCCATGAACTACCACATAGGCAGCAATCTACTTAACACCGAATGTGTGATAAGAGATCTTGGGACCCAGGTGGACAGTAGTCTCTCCTTTGATAGTCACATTGCCACAGTAGTCAGGAAGTTCTTCTATGTGGCACACCTCATCATAAAAGGGTTCTCATCCAGGGAAAAAAGAGGTCATTGTTCCCCTCTACTCGACACTCATTAGACCCATTATAGAGTACAACGCCCCTTTTGGAATGTACCTCACAAGACATCTGCAGCAGCTGGGAAGGCCACAGAAGTACCTCACAAAGAGGATTACCGGTCTCAAACAAATACCGTACACTGACCATCTCAGAAAACTCCAGCTTTACTCCGTAGCATATCGCCAACTCTGAGGTGATCTCTGCCTAACATATAAAACTATGTCAAACCCAACGCTGTTGGACATGCTAAACCTAAAGAAATCCCAATCCCTCCGAGCTACACTCTCTAGGGACTGAAACCTTGTCACCGCAATAAACAGGACATGCTGGAGGGATAGATTCTTGTCCCAGAGGCTTCCCATACTCTGGAACAGGCTACCCAGCTATGTCAAGCAATGTTCTTCATTAGCACTCTTCAAGAAAAATCTTGATGAGTTGATGGGAAATAGGAAATACACCCTGGGGATCACTTCTGTGTCTCTGCTTGACAGCGGCACAGGAAAATAACTTTCTTGGGTAGTGTAAGCCAGGGAACCTTATTGGCTAGGCTTACGTAGGCCTTTGGGCCGATAGCCTAGTACCTACCTATGAACCTATGACAGGGGGAAATAGAAGTTTGGTCTCATGGATGAGGAATTACCCACCCCCCGAAAAGGAAGGATCCCCCCCCCCCACTGCCATCTCTAACCTTGATGAATGATCTTTAGAAAACATTTGTCTGGAATAATCTGTTGCCACAGTGAAAAGTGGAGATTCAGTCTTTCTGGAAGGGAAAAGAAACTGCCAAGGTAGGGTGGGGGATTGGGAACAAGGTCCCTTAAATAGTCATACTAACTAGATGGACTGTCCTGAATTCTGTTTGGAACCTTCTTGCTATTTCTTCTGAAATCTTTTTACCTACATTTTTGAGAATATTTATTTTGTCTTTTTTTCAGAATTGGTTGAAGAGTTTGATAATCTTTTGCAACATATGGAAAAGGAGGGCTGAGAAATCATAAATATTTCCAGTATTAAATTACCCCTTTCATCATTTTTGATAACCTCTGCAGCAGGAGGACCAAAAACTAAATCTCTATCTGAAGGAGAATTTAAATCTCATTTTTTCACATCATCTGGACAGTTCTGAGAACACATCCAGGCAAACCTCTTCAAAGTGATACCAGTAGTCATAGCACTGGCAGAAGTATCACCTAAGTCACAGAAACACTAAGCAGTGAGTTGTTAATTTTACAATGAACAAAACTAAATTATTTAAAGCAAATTTTTACTCATAAGAATAAACTGCAGACAAAACTTTTCTTAGTCAAGAATAAACTAACAGAAGAGCCTGACAATTCAAAATTCTGAAAAATGAAAGTTGCACAAGTATATACTTTTCCCCCATACTTATCAATAATCTTCCAATCATTGTCAGAAAGAGTAGGATTACAATTAACCAAACATTTAGTAGCAGCAGGAGGGTTAACTAAAGCTATTGCCAGTGGGTTAGCTTTGGGAAGAGTATATACAATCTTAAAAGACTGAGGAACTACATACATTTTATCTGCCTTTTTAGGGGCAGCAGGCTGTCAGGAACATTGCAGGCAGTGACACACATCTTCCAGAGCTGACAAAACTGGGGAAATGAGTGAAGGTTCTGGAAATGCCTTCTGTAACAACTCATAGTATTTTCTGAGGGAATGAGAAATCCCAGTGTTCTCCCACTGAAAACACTTGTACATTCTGGAAATAGTCTTAAAGAAAGATAAAAAATATAGGGAGAATCAGAGACTGAGCTCTCTGCGTTTGAATCAGAAAACTAAGGAGAAAACCCTGTACCTGTCCCTTCATCTTCCTGCAAAAATTCAGAATCATGAATCTCTTTAGGAAAAGTGGTATCCCTCTTTTACCAGAAACCACCTTATAAGATGGATCAATAGCCTTAATTAAATCCTGAGCCAGATCCAGTGAACTCTTACTGTCTAAGGAAATATAAGAAGTAGATACATGTTTAGTTTTTCTTCTATTTGTCAATCAGTTTCCCCAGGGATGGACACAACAGTGTGACCGAAAATGGAAGTCTTCTCTGTTCCATCTCCCAGGACCAACAAGAATGGCTCTCTCTTGCCTAGGGGGAGGGGGGGGGGCAAAACCACAGTGGATGTGGCTAACCTCTGGTCCATATTGGCTATAGGTGCTACACTAGATGAGCTACAGCCACAGCAGTCATTTACCTGTGGCAGAAGCAAATTGCTTGCCTGCTGTGTGGCAAAGGCTGTTTGCTTAACTTTTTTTTTTTTTTTTGGCTGGAAGGAAGACTAACCATGGGTCTGGAATTTTGTTCCATGGTCGAGCCAAAAAATGTTGCCTCTTTCCTATGGAAAACAATCAGCAAATGACAATAAAACAAGTTTTTAAAAGTTGCTTTTTCACAGAAAAAAACACAGTAAAAAGCACTTAAAATAGTTTGCCAGTCCCCTCAAATTAAAATAAACACAATTTCTCTACATAAAAATGCAAGTCCAAAAATAAAAATAAAAATTGCCAGCATCCACTGGGTAAAACCACAGTGGTGTAAAGTAAATAAATGTACACGAAAAGGTATATGTACACCACCAGAGGTAAAACACAGCTACAACTCAATAAGGACAAACGCTCAGCAAGTAAAAAATCCACTATCCACTACCTGTATTTGTGCTGGAATAAATAGTGGATTTTTTACTTCGTTGACTGGCTGAGCGTTTGTCCTTATTGAATTGTAGCTGTGTTTTACCTCTGGTGGTGTACATATACCTTTTCATCTACATAAAAATAGTTTTCAGCTACTTTACACTTCTTTCAAACTGACAGGAATAAATAGTGCTCTTGTTTAAAAGGAAGATAACAGACTTGTGAAAACACAAATTCCTAGCTTTAAAACAACTTTCCTGAAGAGGAAAGTGATAAAACACAAATATTTATAAAATGGAAGGTTTCTTCCCTAAAGGGAACTTATCTAGCAAGCAAAGGAGCAGCACAAAGCAGACTATTGATCCTTGAATGCCTTAGGGGAGCATACTCTTTGGTGGCACTAAGTTCTGAAGGGCTTGGTTCCCAAAGGTGCCTTTTATTCAATTCAGCTTGAGCTGCCTGACTGTTTGGGCACAGGAAAAGTGTCCTGAAGTTTTGGAAGCTGTCTGACTGTTATATCCTTGGCAGGATATAACCCCGATATAGCTAAGGCTACTGCAGCAGTGATCAGTATGATATATGTCTAAGAACTGCTATACTCAATATAGGCTCACTGACAGGACACAGCTTGGAAGTGGATGACATGATGGCAATGTGGAGGCTGAACATCCTTTGCATCAAGGAGACAAGAAAATGTACAGCAAAGCCATGTGGCTTGGGATCCAAAGTCTACTAAAGAAGGATAGGACAGACTAGAGATAGAGTGGGAATTGTGGAGAGGGAGAGGCTTCAGAAGACAATAAGGGATGTCATCAGAATTAGTGACAGACTCACTACAATCACACTCCAATGTAAGGATAGGGCACTACTCAGTCTCAGTCTATGCCTCACAACAGGGTTGTGATAGCAAGGGAAAGACTGCATTCAGGCAGCAGTTGCAGTACCTACTTGCTAAAGCAGGACAACATGAGTCGCTGTTGACATCGGGACAGACAGAAAAGGATATGAGGACTGTCCTGGTCCACATGGGTCTGGCAAATGGACTGATGGTGGAAAAATACATTGCTCAGCAAGACAGACAGCCACAACATCACATACATGAGTGGCTGACATGCAACTCAAGTAGGCTTTCACCTATTAAGGAAATGAAATTGTGGTAGAATTAGTGACTGCAAAGTCATCCCCAGTGAAACAGTCATCCCACAGCACAAACCACTGGTTACCACAATCAGCTGCAAGTAGTGGTCAGAAAAGGCCTTAAGGGCAACATACTAGGCTGAAAACATGTAAGTTGGCTGGAGAGAAGGCACAAGAGTTCCAAGAAACTCCAGGCTCCACCACCTTGGGAAGAAGAGAAAATAGATGTAGTTGAAGAAAAAGAATGGCAGTGCCTCAAACAACATATGTGAGGATTACTGAACTGATATGCAGCCCAACCAGGTATGAAAATAAGGTACACAAGGAAAGCTGGTGGTGGACTGTAGAAGTCCAGGATGTCATCAAAAGAAAGGAGTGCAGGAAAAAGTTGGAGATATAAATGAAGGACCAGGATAAGAAGGGCTGCTGGTTGGCTAACAGAGGCTATGAGAGCACTTACAACAGCAGAGAACAAGGCATCAGAGACACTTCACCTTCTGGAAAGGTACTCAGAAAATGGCAGAAAGAAACTATATCAGGATGCAAGACAAAGCAAAGACAGAAATATAAACACAGACATCCTTTATAAGAGATGCCAGCAGCAACTTGCTAACCAGTCCACAGAACAACAAAACGCAAATGGAAGCAGGAGTTCCAGCAATTTATGAATGAAGAAAACACAAAAGCTTTATTGCCCCAGACACAGCCTACAATGAAAGAAGAGGGGCCCAACCTAGAAGTAAAAACAGCACTAAGGAAAGTGAAGTCAGGGAAAGCAGTATGCTCAGATGAAATCAGAGCAAATGATCAAGATGTTAGGTGAGTTAAAGAAGAAATGGCTCCAGAGGGCATTTATAGCAGTATGGAGGGAAAGATACATCCCAGATGACTGAAAAAAAAAACATTCTAGTGCCAGTGTACAAGATCACAGGGGTCATTCACAACTGTGAACAGTATACATGTATAAAACCCCTGTCACACTGCATGAAAGTTATAGAGAAGGTGATTGGCAAACAGAGTAGTAGAAAGTAAAATGAAAGATAAGCAGTTCGGATCAGGGTGCAGCACAACTGCATTTCTGAAGATTCTAAAGAAGATGAAACAGTCCGATTGGGCATTCCTAGACTTGGAGAAAGCACATGACAAGGTCCCAAGAACATTAATTTGGGCAATCCAGCGATGGTTTAAAGGTCCAGAAACAACACCCCCCCCCCACCCCAGGAGATTTCTTTATTTTCAGCAGGTAAAATTTGCTGTTACACAAACTTCAACATGTTTACAAACTATGCAGTCCTCATGCATGGTGCATAAGATCATATACCAGTGACTGTTCCTGACATCTTATTCTCTCTTCCACATTCTATTGACTGTCTTACTTTATTTATATAAAGAACTACAGTCCAGACGCAGTAATTACAATTTTCATTCAAGTCACCGTTCGTTCAAAGTGTTCACACCCACTTTATGCCATCCGTTCAAAGTGTTTACACACATTTTATGCCTTGTCTATCTCCTCATTACCATAATTAATACATTCTGCTTTACCTTTTTTTGCTGTTTCCTATGTCTTTTCATTAACATTAAGTGAACTCACAAATATCTGGTTATTTAGCTCCTTGTTACTGTTCAAGTATTTACTAAAGTAGTTACAAAAACATAAAAAAAACACACACAGTGGCCAAGAGAAACTGTAGCGATCAAGTACAGAAGTGATTGTAAATTAAAAAGTTCATACTTTTAATATGAGATTGTGTAGTCTAAAAAGCATTTTAAGGCATATTAAAACATATATATTAAGACATAAAACCCGGAATACATGCAAAGCATATAAAAATATTTAATATAAAAAACATATAAAAGAGCATGCAAAAACATATAGAAGACATATAAGGAAATTCCATTTCATACATTGCTATGCTTCTTCTTAAGTAATGCCCCCGGATTCATGAACCTTGCGCCAGGCGCCAGCATAGCGTCGGCGTTATAACGCCAAATATGGCTGCTGAGCGATTCAGGTATGAATGAATTCCACGTGCACTACCGGCGTGCGCCGGACTGTCTCCACCCCCGGCGTAGGTATGCAAAACACACTGTGTGCAGTATTGCACCATGCAAATGAGGGCAAATAGCGATCCACGAAGTGGCGCAGGCGTAGCGAAGGTATAACGCAATGTAAACCAAAAACGG
>NC_056743.1:604391357-604408857 GCF_019279795.1 Protopterus annectens
TTTTAAATTTACATACGTGGGTGCTGGGGTCGTGCTTTTAAAATGTTTTCCCATGGGAATAACACAGCCTTGCAAGGCACCTTGTACATTACAGTATCCTTTTGTGATTGTAGCTGTTTCAAGGACCCTAGACTGTTACGATACAGTGGACAGTTAATTTCTTAATACGTTGCTTTGTCTCTCTGGTAAGGAGTTGTACTGCTTTCTTCGATAGAGCTCACAAGGCCATCCTCCTCTGGGGAAGGAGTGCTGTTATGCATGTACATACATTTATTGTTCTGTAACCCAGCAAATAATTAATGATGACAGACATGAGCCTGCTGTACTGCTTACTGCCAGGTTCAGAATTCCATCACACTACAGCTTAGCTTCACCAATTACATGCAGGCTTAGTTCTACTGCCATATTGTACGGTACAATTCAATGCATTATATAGTATTTCGAGTCTAAACTGGAACTTCATATGTGTTTCTATATATTTTACGAACAACATCCATCCGGCCATATGCATGTTGTTCCGTCCTTTACCTTGACTGTGTGTATTTGTCCGTCCAGCTACGCTAATCTCCACATGTGATGTCCCAGCTTCCCCTTCTTTGCCTGTAGCACCCTGTTAGGACGTCCTGTTTGGTAGGCACCTGTTCCGCTATATGTGATCGACTTCACTGCATAGATAATCATCGATGCGGTGGTCCAACGACCGACTTGTCCACATGTGTACAGTTATGTGCACCGTGTCGTATGCAAACCTAGATGGTTTGACGGGTACATACTACATGCGGGATGTACACATTCTGCTGACACATTCACATGCAGCCATTTACATATCTGTACCTGCGGTGGGTTGGTGACATGTGGTGCGTATTTGCCAGCGTGGCATTGCCTAACACAAACATCTTACCACAGTTCAGGTATGCACATTGTGTGTGGTTGTATAGCTGCACACGGATGCTAGCAGGTTTGGGTGCAGAGGTATACATGGGTGGGACTGACGTACAATGAGGCTATTGTGTAGTACATCCGAATGCATGGGTTCTGCTTCTGGATATTACACTTCATCATACGCCATCCAGTGTATGCAACAGAGACGTTGCTGGGTGTGGGATATGTTGCTATGCACATGTTTGCCTGTGTTTGAGGTATCTTGCTTCCTTACTGTTGTTATGTCAACACAGCTACCCGGCTATGTACTGTCACTACTGCTTGTGACCATTATGGTTGGCACCTTTTCCAATGCCCATAGTGGGGCATGTTATGTGGAAACTTCGGAATTTGCAGGACTACACATACCCACGGCTAGTGCAGTTGACAGAACTTCACTTGTTTGCCATACTATAAGCTTATTCTGTAAGCATTTGGGTTCCTTATTTATGTTCTTATGCCATGTCTGTGTTTCATATAGTAATGTATATGTTTTATGCTACTATTACATGTATATTGCGGAATTTTCTTGACAGGGGATCGGAGGTCATTTTCCATTTTACGATTGTTGCAGGGACACAACTGTCCAATCAGGGACTGTCCATGGCACATTGGGACAGCAGGTAACCCTGGTGACCATGGCCATGTCGCTACTGGGGTTTCCACCTTTTCCAGTTTCCGATCTGGGATATTTCCGGGACTCACATCTGACTTTACAGGCCGACACATACAAACAGTCACTATATAGCATAGAACTTCACTTGTTTGCCTAAATATAAGCTTATTGTTGTGGCAATTTGCTTGCTTATTCTGTTTCTTGTGTCATTTAGGTATTTCTGTTACAGAAATAACCAATTCATGCTACCATTACATTAAATACGGGATATCATTGTGTCCTACAATCGTAGCACATCAGCCATTTCTAATACGTTTTTTTGGGACACAACTGGCCATGGAGAGACTGCCCCAACCAAAGTGGGACAGGTGGTGACCTTAATCGCTGCTCCTATGTCGGTGCGGCGCGATGACATCTTGACTGTACACCTTCTCTGAGTGTAAACACTGACGGTGCATTGCGGGAACGCGGTCTTATCGTATCCTTTGCTCCTTGGACGGGTACACTTATGCCTTCGTGGCTTGTATTTGCTTCTCCGTTAATTTGGGACGGGTACTATGTTGCATACTGTACGTGCGTTTCATTCTGCACGGGACCTGGCTGCTGCCATTACTATTGTGGGCGGACCGTGGCTGTCAGCACATTAGGTTGCTCACCTCATGCCGGCTTAGACACGCCTCCAGACGCATCCTACCTGGGCTCGCTCACGTACACTACGCACGTGTCTGTGATTCCGGTGCACTCTCATTAATATGTATATGGCGCTACTGCGCCGGCTATTCACTGCACCGCCGGCGCAGGCCTTACGCCGGCCTTGCGCCGAGCTTCATGAATCCCGGGGATGGTCTTTTATATGTTTTTATATTCCATATGTTTATGTTACATATTTTTATATGCTTTGTTGTTCCGGGTTCTGTGTCTTAATATATAATTTTTAATATGCCTTAAAATGTATTTTAAACTATGTTTTAGGTAGTATTATTTATGCAGTGGATTTAATTATTGGCCCAATGACTGGATTTTGAATATGTTTGGCTGGCATTTTATATTTAAACTGACAAGCATTGTTGATTTTATGTTGTGTTGAGAAAGAATCTTGTGGATTCAAAAGCCTCATTAAAGTGTTTTATGGTGGGACTCCTAGCTTTTACTTTTATTGGATTGACTTTTGGTTGTCAGGGTTCATTTGGCTGCCTGTTAAGAGTTTTTGCATTGGCACCTAGAAAATATAGTGGGGCAGTTTCAGTGCTGTGAGAGGTCCTGAAGCCATGTTTTGAGGAGGAAGGTGCTTGTCGTGCTGAAAATTTATGATTTGTTAATGGATATTGCTTTCTAGTACTGTAGAGAGTGGAGGGGGTATTGTGATACGTAGATAGTTTTGAAGTTCTGTGGTGGTACTTCCTTTATATATTAGTATAATGTAAGATGTTATCTGTATTATTGGAATGCATGATTCTTATAAGAATCTGTTAATATACGTACCGGGTAGCTTATTCCATCTTATCCTAAGTTTACGATATTCTACAGGAGCACTGTCTACTGTTAATGTAGTGGGCTTTACTTTGTGCAAGCATTTCATTATTGCAGTGATTGGGACTAGTGCATATGATGAGTTAATGGCCTTGTTATTACTACAGTTTGAGATTGTGGGGGCATGCTCACATTCAGCTGGAAGATGTGAGAGGTAGTAGCTATAAACTGTGCACTGAAATTACAAGGTATGGTGACATTAGTTTCTGAGGAGAAGATAGGGATACCTGGCTTTAGAAGATTATTTACAGCATACCATAACAGTTTGGGATTATTTCAGTGTATTGTCTCAGTAGTTGTGTAACAGATTTTGTTTATAAAATAACATATTTTTAGTGAAATTGCTTAGATGTTTTTAGTTTTCATAATTGTTTAGGTTTTTGTCTTTATGCCACTTCTCAACATTATCCATAGTTTTCGTTGTTTTTTTTTTTTTTTTTTTATTAGGCAGGGTGCAGTTATTACTTTGATCCATTCATATCACAGAGGCACCTCTCAGTTTAGAACTTATAAAAAGGTGGGACTGAAGTATGAGATAGTATCATCTAATGAGTGTTTTTATTGGGGGGCCATTTGAAGTGTTTCAGGGTCTCATTTAAAGTATTCTTGTTGAAACTGGCAAGGTGTTTTTATACGGAGTTTAGGTGCTGGTCATCTGTGATTTTTAAGAAGTTTCTGATTACATAGTTTTAATAGTGGTTGCTAAGTGTATTTGGGAGGTTTCCAGTTTTTTTTCTGAGTTGGTGGACAGCATCCAGTCCAGGGTGCCAGCTTTGCAAGAGGTTTTATCATACCTTGTTATGCATTTAATTACTTGGGTCAGACCAAATAGACTGATATTGAAGTGTGAGTTGTTAGCATCTTGATCACACCAGTCTGTGTTGAGGCTACAGAGAAGCAGGGTTTCCTGTTTAACACTTTTACTTATGCAGATGAGTACATTTTTAATTTGGAATATTAGGGAAGAAGACACCTTTTTACCTGTGGTGCAATAAGTAAGGGTGTAAGGAGTAACTCAGAAAATAAGCAGGCAAAGTTGTAAACCATATATTTTTTTGTCCAGGTAAAGATCCCAACAAATTGCAGCAAAACCTAAAACTGAGAAACTGCCTACATGGTTGCTAATTCTGAATTTTACTCAAAAATCAGGCAGGAAATAATGTCATGAAATTGTACTGCATAAGCTGTGAAGACTATGGGGTGGGTGGATAGGTTCTTGAAAGTATCACCAGAAGAAACCAGTCACCATAGGGTGCTAGTATAGGAAACCTATGCAGAAGACTCTACTATGGTAGCAAATTCACCTGTAACTGTACGACTGTCAAGGACAACTAAAGAACTGTACAATGTGAAACTGAGTAGCATTACTAGCAGTCAAGTTAGCCCAAATGGTTTGTATGTACCAAGATTCAAAAATTTTAGAATCTCGTACAGAGTACCCTGTAATTATGTATTACTAGCAGATAAGAACAGCAGCTCCACAAAGCAGAAAACTTACTTATTAATAAAGTACCAAGTAGACAAGTCAAGCATATGTTAACCAAATCAGATCACAACAATTCAACATAATACTGTTAAGAAAACTGTGCATCCATAGTATTAAAAAAAAGAATCTGGTGAATGTTAAGTAAGTCACAATTTTAAGCAAATGCATCAACAATAGTTTGAAAATACATTATCATACAGTTAATCGAACTCTCATGTTCACAGCAGTGATTGCTGTAAAAGGCTTTATTCCAGATGCTTTGCCATTGGACTGCAGTTGCAGCATGAAATACAAATTAAAGCAAAGTGAATGAAAATACAAATGTTATAATAGCAAACTGATGAAGCAGAAGGCTAACTGTTAAATATAAATAAAAATTGTTCAAACACTATAATGGTCACAGAGGAAACTTAAATCCAGAATCTATGGACTGTTTCTTATAAGATGATGAGGATGCTTTGCCTTATGTAAGCATTTCAGCTACAATATCAGGTATTACTATTTAGAAACCAGTTCTTCCTTGTCATTGCTGTCTACATCAGGTCAGCTGTTTTTGCTGTTTAAGGGAAGATAACATTTATCAAACATGGTGAATTTTATGCTGCTGACAGCTTATCATATCTGAACTAGCCATTATACTCATTCATTTTACTGGAATTCTGAACAAAGGCATTGAACAACAATGTTTATCTTCAAATCCACCAGTCAGATCTATGCTTCTATGCCACTAACAGACTGGCTGTAACAAATGCAGTGATGTCCAGCATGTCAGGGGACAGTGATTATTAATCAGACTTCAAGTCTCTACCTTGTTAATATAAATGCAAATAAAATACATGCGCGCGCACACACACACACACACACACACACACACACACACACACACACACACACACACAGACACACACACACACACACACACACACACACGTGTACGCGTGCTCACACACACACACGCACACAGACACACACACACACACACACACACACACACACACACACACACACACACACACACACACAGTGGATATAAAAAGTTTACACACCCCTGTTAAAATGCCAGGTTTTTGTGACAGAAAAAAATGAGACCACAATAAATCATTTCAAACCTTTTCCCACCTTTAATGTGACCTATACCCTGTACATTTAAATTGAAAAACAAACAAATCTGTTAGGGGAAAAATATAAAAAAAAAAAAAAAAAATACTGGTTGCATAAATGTTCACACCCTTAAACTAATACTTTGTTGAAGCACCTTTTGATTTAATTACAGCATTCAGTCTTCTTGGGTAGGAGTCTATCAGCATGGCTATGGGTTCTACCTCATTAGTATATAGATGGATTGCTGAAGTAGTGCAAACCCTGGTCCTTGTGTCTGTAAGGTAAACAACTTATCCATTATACTGCACAGTACAAGGTATTGTTTAAAAGGTAGTGAGTAGGTGATGGAAGCACACTTTGATGATGAGTCATCTACAGGACGTGATTGATCATTGGAGCAGAGCAGATGGGGCTGCTTACATGGGCATACAATACCGTATTCAGTTTTGTTATTTTTGTTACAGGTATATTTTTGTGTGTGAATATGTGGTCTAAAAGAAAAAGGAACCACAATGTTTTAGCTACTGAAACAAAAATATAAATTATCAATAAACTAGAAAAGTGTGAAACTGGTTTATCTCTTGCGAAGATTTTCAGTGTTGGGAAGGCTACAATCTCTGATATCAAAAGTAAAAAAAGGCATAATTTTGAAGTTAGCATTGAATTTGGACAGTGATCATGGGTAGAAAAGAAAAAAACATGAAAACCCGAAACACAAAAAATTAGAAGAGGATATGTATTTATGGTTTGTGCAAAAAGAAGCAGAGGGGAACCTATCTCTGGCCTGCTATTATGTGAAAAGGCACTTGAGTTAATGATAGGTTCATAAGTTCATACTAGGCTATCTGCCCTAGGGCATTTCTAAGCCTAGCCAGAGTGTGTTTGGCTTTCGCCACCCATTTTAAATTAATTTTGCTATGCCCTTTTTCAAGGTTAGTATACTGTGCCTCTGTCTAACAGTGACACAGAAGTGATACCCGGGGTAAACCTACGATCTCCCATCCACTCATCAAGATCCCTCTTGAAGAGAGTCAATGAGGGACTCTGCCTAACCTGGACTGGGATTTTATTCCAGAGTGAAGGGAGCCTCTGGGTTATGAATCTGTCCCTCCAGCATGTCCTATTTATTTCAGTGCTGAGGTTCAAGTCTCTTGAGCGCGTAGCTCGATGGGATTTGGATTTTCTGAGGTGCAGCATGTCCATTAATTCCGGGTTGGGCATGGCTTTATACATCAGGCACAGATCGCCTCTGAGCAGGCGGTATGCCACTGAGTAGAGCTGGAGTTTCTTTAACCAGGCAGCATATGGCATCTGTTTGAGCCCTTTGATCCTCTTGGTGAGGTACTTTTGGGGTCTTTCCAGTTGCTGCAGGTGTCTGGTAAGGTACATCCCAAAAGGGCATTGTACTCAATTATGGGCCTGATGAGGGGTGAGTAAAGAGGCACGATGACCTCCCTGATCTAGATGTGAATCCCTTCATGATTAGGTGGGCTATATAAAATGTTTTTCTAACCACTTTGGCCACGTGGTTGTCAAATGAGAGATTGCTATCAACTTGGGTCCCCAGGTCCCTAATTACTTCTTCTGTACTGAATGGATTACCACCTATGTGGTAATTTGTGGGCACTTTGTTTTTGCCAAAGGGGATGACTATACACTTTTTGGCGTTTAGCTTGAGGCCATGGCTCTGGCACCAGTTGTCTGTTTCTATGAGGCCCTTTTGGAGGATGCTTGTGTCGGCTGGAGAGTCGATTATGGCGCCCAGTTTGCAGTCATCTGCGAACTTGGTCAGCCACAGTCCTTCCGTGTTGGCCTGTACCTCCGAGAAATATATACCGAACAAGAGAGGTCCCAGGACTGAGCCTTGTGGGACGCCTCTTGTAACTGGTTTGGAGTCTGACATGGCTCCGGCAATTCTAACCGTGTGGGTTCTGTCCTTGAGCCAGTTTGCAACCCATCTAGTGACATAGGGGTTTATATTTAAGCTGGTGAGCTTATCTATAATGCCCGAGTGGGGTATTGTATCGAAGGCTTTTGCGAGGTCCAGGTAGGCTGTGTGGACCACCTTCCCCTCGTCAATGGCCTTGCTGACTGTTTCAAAGAAATCAACCAGGTTTAAGAGGAAGGATCTGCCCTTAACAAAGCTGAACTGGGTAGGATCCAGTGTCTGTAGGTCCCCAATATCTTTATTTATGAGGTCCATGATGATCCTTTCCATAGCTTTGCAGACCAAGCTAGTCAGGCTTATGGGGCGATAGTTTCCAGGATCCGTTGAGGCACCACCTTTGTGGAGAGGGACCACTGTTGCTGTACGCCACTCTTTGGGTACATATCCTGTAGTAAGGCTGAGATTGCACAGTAGTTTTATGTTTGGGTTTAGCTCTTCTTGGAGTTCATGTAGGACGCAGCCCGGGACACCATCTGGTCCCATTGATGCTGTGTTTTTTGCTTTGGAGAGGGCAGATCTTACCTGAGCATCTGAGATGTCAGGGGGGCAGCACTCTGCTGGGATAGATATTTGTCCTTTTAGTGGGGAGGGGGGGGAGAAGTTTGCGCTGAACCTGTCAGCTAGGATGTTGGCAATGTCTGTGGGTTGGGTGTATTTTCTGTCATTTTGGACTAATTCTGAGCATATCTGGGAATTCCCACCCAGGTTCCTAACATAACTAAAGAAAGTCTTGTGATTATCCTTAGTGTCCTGTGCAATTTTTCTCTCGAAGCTGGCCTTAGACGATTTTATGAGTGCCCATAGTTTTTTGCTAATACTGATCAGAGATGCCTTCCCTTTTTGGGATTTTGCTCTATCATGTAGTAGCTTCCTCCTTCTATTGTATAGTTTGTTTATGGCTGGGGTTCACCAGACAGGACGTCTACCTTTGGAGGATTGGGTCTTGGTTTTATTTGGGATTGCATGATCCATGCATTCCTGAAGGTGTTCAGAGAATGCATTTATAAAGGATTCTGCAGTTTGGGCCCTATTTTCCACAGGCCCGGGGGCTTTGAAGGATTCCACCTCGGTTTTGAGGAGTGTGAAATTTGCTTTAGAGAATTTTTTCACTGTGGTTTTCTGGGCAGGGGGTGGGGTCGGGATGTGACTATCCAGTGAATTAGTTTATGGTCTGATCTTACCAGTGAGGGATACACTTCTGGTCTGGAGCATAGGGTCCCCGTGTTGGTGATGATCAGGTCCAGTATGTTTTCCCCTCTTGTGGGAGTGATAACAAGTTGTTCCATAGCATTTGAGTTTATAAATTCTAGGAACCTTTGGGCTAGGGTGTTGGAGCTAGAGTAATGCTCCCAGTCTATGTTTGGGTAGTTGAAGTCGCCCAATATAATGGTGTTTGGAAAGACCTTCATATTTTCCAGTGTTCTCAAGAAGGCCGAGTGGGGTTCCTGGGTTTGGGAGGGTGGTCTGTAGCAGTCTATAAACTGGAAGGCAGTTTTACCCACTGTTAGTTGCACATGGATAGTCTCTGATGCTTCGTGCTGTGCCACCAACCTGAAGGTGTGGGTACCTTTGACGAATATTGATACTCCCCCTCCTTTTGTGGTTCGGTCCAAGTTTTGAGGCCGAAAAGCATGGTATGAGGTATAACCTGGTAGTGCTGGGGTGCTCTCGGAAGCCTTCAACCAGGTTACTGTTACTGCACAGATATTGATGTTCTCCATGCTAAGGAGAGTTTCGAGTGCGTGCATCTTGAGGTTTAGACTTCTGGCGTTGAGTAGCATTACTCTTAGTTTCTTATCCCTTGTGATACCTATGGAGGTGGGTTTGCCTTTTGAGCCTTGCCTAAAAAAGGCACTATGGAGGTAGCAAGAGCCTTTGCCAATATCCGAAAGCCCAGGGGTGACAGATGCAAGCCGTCCCTAGCGAAGCATTGTGGCTTGTCGAGCATGTCATCCCAGGCTGACAGGCATTGGATCCCCTTTGAATGACACCAATACTTAAGCCAATTGTTGAAATTGATCATCTTGTCTTCATATTGTGGCATCATTCTTGGTGAGGGTAAGATGCTACTCAAGGTCAGGGTCATACCGGCCTGGGCTGCATGCTCAGAGAGCTCCTCTATGTCTCTTTTCATGTAGTCCAGGGAGGTACGTCTCAGGCCATTCACACCAGAATGGACAATGACTGAGTCATATTTGTACTTGCCTTGGAGTGACCTGACTGCTTGTGTTATGTGGCGGATCCTAGCGCCCGACAGGCAGCTCACCGTGACCTTCTCCTTGTTCAGCCTGGTGAGCGGGATGTCAGTGTGCCTGACGATAGAGTCACCTATTACAAGTGTATCAGGTGTGTTGTTTAGCCTTAAGGGCTGTGACTGTTCGGCACACTGGCGTTGTGAGCTATGTGTTGCACGTGTTTTGTTTTGGGGTAGCGGTTGCTTGGGTGTCAGCTTTGGAGGTCTCTGCTGCTTAGGCAGATTTTTATTTAGAGCCTCCGAGTATGTTTTTGTGTGTTTATGTGTTTGGTTTGCTGTCGTGGTAGGTCTATGTGAGACTGGAATTGTAGTGAGTGTGGTTTCCTTCTCCTCCTGACTGGTTACGCCAGCACTGAGTTGAGAGAGCTTAGCCTCCAGTTTGGCTATATGGTTGCATCTCTCACATGTGTTGGAATTTGTTGGGAGGAAGAGAAGGTTGTCTGTGTACATGAGGCAGTTGTAACATTGCCTCAAAATTCCCAGATTCACCAGCTGGACCGGAGAGGAGACTGACAACTGACCTTTGGACATGCTAGAATAGCATTGGGAATTCCTTTATAATTGAAAAAAAGGGCCAATGGGGAACAAGGTACTCAAGGGGAGTTTGTGAGGGTGTAGTGCTTTTAATTTTTTAGTGCTGACTTATATAATTGCTTTAGTGAGCAAGTGCCAGGTAACTTAAATGCAATGTGTTACAGGTAACTTAAATGCAAAAATGACAAACAGTAACTTTCTTTCAAGTGAAACAAGGAAATAAGTACAGTAAGCAATGCAGATATCACTAGGGATCCACAGAAGCACTGAAAAGCCGCGTTTTAGGTGGAATTAGCATTTCAGGGAACTAACAAGCAAACAAACAACAAGCATACAAACAAAGTTAGATTCAGCAGGCCTGGATCTAGTCTATGCTACAGCAAACAAGGTGTACCCATTTCAGTAAGAAACAGTTCAAATATGCAGGCACTATAAGCCTTTAACCAGAAATTCCCAGCTCAGAAGGGCAGAGTCCAGCCTCTCCTCCCACAAGAGTGCAGACCACGAACCTTCTTAATGTAAAATAACTGGCCTGAAGCCCAAGTGCTTAAACCAGAACTAATACACTTTTAGAATAACAGACACTGAGCCCTCAATCAGCAGTTCCCAACTTAGAAGGATGTAAGCTACCTGTCCTGCCATCACAGTGCAGGCCACAAACCTTCCTAATGTAAAACAGCTGGTCTGAAGCCCAAGTGCTTAATCTAAAAGACTTAGAATGATAGCTACACTTTAATCAAGTTACTATCAAGCAGTAATAAATACAACTGAATACTTTAAAGAATGCCTGGATTAGTGCTCAAGTTATACAAACAAAGCTAGATTCAGCAGGCCTGGATCTAGTCTATGCTACAGCAAACAAGGTGTACCAATTTCAGTAAGAAGCAGTTCAAATATGCAGGCACTATAAGCCTTTAACCAGAAATTCCCAGCTCAGAAGGGCAGAGTCCAGCCTCTCCTCCCACAAGAGTGAAGACCACAAACCCTCTTAATGTAAAATAACTGGCCTGAAGCCCAAGTGCTTAAACCAGAATTAATACACTTTTAGAATAACAGACACTGAGCCCTCAATCAGCAGTTCCCAACTTAGGAGGATGTAAGCTACCTGTTCTGCCACTACAGTGCAGACCACAAACCTTCTTAATGTAAAACTGGTCTGAAGCCCAAGTGCTTAAACTAAAAGGCTTAGAATGAGTTACACCAAGCAGTAATAAATACAAATGAGTACTTTTAAGATGACGCAAAAGCAAAATAAAGTAGGAAGAAACACAAATACAGTAAAAGCAGATACAATTCTTTTTTTTTTTTTTAGAAAACTGGAAAAGTACTTCTACTAATCAGTAAGCTCGATGGTCTGTCCGATTTTAAGGCTAGCACTGGTTGGTTAAAGAATGTTAAATTTTGTCTTGGCATATGAGAATTAGAGGTTCAAGGGGAATCTTTATCTGGCGATGCGCCTGCCGCTGAAAAATTTAAAGAAACATTCTTGGCTTTTTTGGAAAAGAAGGCTATTCACTTGATGATGTGTATAATGCCGATGAAACCAGTTTATACTGGAAATCATTTGCCTGCAAATCACTTGGATCTAGGCGAGCAACAGCGGCAAAGAACGAGTAACAATTAAGGTAACCGCAAATGCCACTGGAAGCCATATGTTACCCCCACTAATGATTGGCCTCTTACCCCCACTAATGATTGGCAAAGCCAAAAATCCCTGCTGTTTCAAAAATGTGACCTGTCCCCCACTGTGCTATAGAGCTCAGAAGAGTGTCTGGATGAATTGTGAAATATTTCTTGCTTGGTACACAAACAAATTCATCCCAAATGTAAAGAAATTCAGAGAGAAAGAAAAGAAAACTGGAAAAGTACTTCTGCTGGATAATGCACCATCACATCCAGGAGTGGAGAAATTGATTTCAGTTGCAGAAAATTTTGAAGTGATTTTTTTTTTGCCTCCAAATGTAACAACATTGATTCAATCAATGGATCAAGGTGTTATAGAAAGCTTAAAAGGGTGTACAAGAAGCAAGTCCTATGTGGTTTATTATTGGCGGAAGATGAGGAAAGTGTGGTGGCCTTTTCAAAAAGACTTAATCTTAAAGATTGTTGTTATATAGTGGCTGATGCTTGGAATACATTCTCACAAGATAATATTAAAAAGGCTTGGAATAGATTGCTGGATAAAAGAGGAGAAAATGAGACAGCTAATGTGGATGCCAATGAGGACCTAAATGAAATTGTGGACATGATCCAGGCAATCCCAGGATTTTCTGACTGTGACAAAGATGATGCACAAATTTGGTTAGAAAACAACAATGATCCTGGCTTTCAAATTTTGAATGATGAAATTTTGTCATTTGTGCAAGAAAAAGAAAAGGCAGTGACCGATGATGAAGATGTTGGAGATGGGGATGGTGAAGAAAACAGAAAAAGTGGACCAAGTCATGAAGAGGCTTTTACAGCATTGGAAGCTGCAATTTCCTGGTACGAGCAACAAGATGAAAACTGTCCTACTCAACTTCTGTTATTGAAGAGAATGCGTGATTTAGCTACCAAGAAAAATCTATTGAATTTGGTTCAAAAAACAATTCATGATTATTTTTATAGCGGATTAGATGTAGCTGTGTACTGTTTGGTATCTCTTATACTGTAATTTGGCAAATAAACATTTTACTACAATAATATAATGTACCGTTTTGTACTTACAGTATATTTGCTTTATTTTTCTTGTTCAATGTTCATCAAAACATTTTTAGAAATTTTTTATCTGGTTCAGTTATATGTTTGATTATTCAACTACCCTAGATCCCAATTAATTTGGAGAATCGACTCTCTACTGTACCTTTATTCTGTTAAAATGCTTTCTAAAGGTAATAGATTGCTGAGGCCTCTTGTAGGTGCACAGGGACTATCACACAATTTAATGCATATTTCATTAGAAATGTCCAGATATGACAGTGAGCACGATATGCATTGTTGGTATTTATATGAAATTAATGTACTTACCATGCTACATCTGTGTGGTCTTATTCCGTCTGACTCAACAGATGAGTTATCAGATCTGACTGGATTCAACCCTGGCATCTTTTTTCAAGCTCTTGAATCCAGAGCTCAGGCTCCTCCCATATCCATAATTCCCTCATGCCCCTACAATACCCAAGACTGCAATTGCCAGCTTATACCTAGCACTTTAACAAGTATAAACAATTCTGAATAGCCTAGCATTCATGAGAAGGATGATGCATCAGCTCAAGGCTGAATACGTGACAAGGCCCTGATCAGGTCCGATCAGTCAAGGTCACTACATGGCAATTTAGGATAGAGGACAGAGGGAACAAATGTTGAGCTGGACAAAATAGGACAACATTGACCTAGTGTTAATGGTTAGTATACAACATTCATTTCCGATGTTGTCAGACCCAAAAGGGGGCAATGAGAATTACTGTTGCCTTGCACTTCATGGCTTTCTGTAGAAACTTGGTTATAAGGGGAATAGGTTGAAATTCATACTGAAGACCTGGGGGCCAATTGTGAACAAGAGTAACCATCAGTGACTGCCCCTCTGGGGAAATTAGAGACAAGTAGCTGCTGCACTTGGTGTTCTAGTAGGAAGTGAAAAGATCACATCATGGCTGGCCCCAGCAACTGATTCACTGTTGCCAGCAACTGAGGGACCACTCATGGGGAAGAAGAATAGATCTGCTCAGTTTGTCTGCCAAGACAGTGGAACTCCCCAGGATGTGTGTTGCCAGCAGAAAGCATTGAGAAGATATTGCCTACTGTCACACCTTCTCTTTGCTTGTTAATATACCAGGACACTGCCATGTTGTCCATCTGAATGGATATCACACCCCTGGGAAGGGTGCAGGGAGGACTGCCCTCATCTCCAAGATGGTAATGTAAAGGCCCCTGTTGTCAACTGTGTGCCTTGAACCATCTTCCCTTTGTAATGCCACCCCCCACCCCAGAAGGGAGGTGTCCATGGTCTCAGTGGCTGTTGGAGGTGGAAGGGTGAAAGGTTGATCAGAGGTCACCCACCAAAGAATATGGCATATCCATACCAGTGTGAGAAATACAGTAAAATTAAGGGGTTGATGCATCATCATGCATTGGACAGATAGGGTCCACTGCAGGTCTCGCATAAAATCTTGCCTGAGGTACTAATGTGACTGAAGCAGCAATCAAACCCACTAAATCGGGAATCAGTCTTACCAAAGGGTTTGAAAAAGATAGGATCTTGAAAGCTATGTGATGAAGATACAGAAATCTTGACTCGGGAAATCTGGCAATTTGTGAAGTTGAAGCCAGGTGACACCCTAGGAACTCTATTGTTTGTGATAGTATCAACTGGCTTTTGGTTAGATTTAGCTCCATACTCTGAGATCACAATACCTGGAGCAAGAAGTCCATGCACTGGATAAACAGGTCTATGGAGGGTACAGTTTTGAGACAGTCACCCAAGAAGGCAACACCCAGAACCCTTGCAGTCTTAGATACACTGCAATTACTGCTTGCATTTCGTTAACACCCTGGGGGCTGTAGTGAGACCAAAGGGTAGTGCCCTGAAATGGAGAAATCTTCTGGACGCTTCAGGTCCAGAATGGGCCTGAGGTCTCCAGTCTTTTTTTGGAACCAAGAAAAATAGTACAGTGCATAAGTCTTACTTACCTGTAACAGCAGATGTTCGTAGAACAAACTGCCTTTCTGGCATTTGGGTAGTAGTGTCCTGCTACCCTCCTCTGGCAGTTCACTAAAACTCAAAGTCCCACTGCCTGTCTGTAGGTGTGATGGACCAATGACCTGTCAGTAGAAGGACTGCCTTACAAATCCACAGACAGGACCTATTCAGTTTTCTATGTTCCAGCAAGAATAGAAGATGGAAACACAAGCTTTGCAAATACCTCCTTTTCCAATACCAAAAACCAGAAACATGCAACAATAAATGTCGAGGACCAGCACTCCATGGCAGACCAAGCACCAAGCTATGTACATCCAAAAAGGGGCAATGGTGACTGGGTACTGAATATAAGGTAGTGTGTTCAATGAACATCTACTGTTACACAGACACATAGAACTTATGCAACTGTACTATATTCAACAAACACACTGCCTTACTGGCTTTTGGGTAGATTCTCAAAGCTTACCCAACCTAGGAGGAGGAAGGATAAGGGTCCATGAGCTCCTGGAAAATAGTCCTAGAAAAGCCTGCTCAGGATCTACAAAAGGAATCCAGCTTATAGTTACCAAGGTCCTGCCTCTAGAATATTTCTAGAGTCCACTCCGTTCCAATACACCCCTGAAGAGACAAATGCCCTAGTGGAATGCACCTTTACCTTGCCTGTATTTGCCTTGCCATGGTGGGTGCAACAAAATACAATACCAGATGACAACTAATATGCAGTAATTTGCTTAGAGACAGGTTCACCCTTCTTTGTCCCTGTGTAGGAAATAAAAACCCTTTCAGTCTTCGTGAAGGGTTTTGCTCTGCCCAGGAAGCACCCGAGCTGCTGTTCACATCCAAGGTATGAAGTATCCTCTTTCCCTTACATGTAGGTTCTGGGAAGAATACAGGGAGGTTAATAGACAGAGTGAATTCTGAAACCACTTTAGGCATGAAAGAGGAGTTAGTATGTAACACAATCATATCCATGTAGAGAATCAGGAAGGGTTATCCTACCATAAGAGCTTGCAGCTCAAAAGCTTGCCTTGCAGATCTCAAAGCAATAGATGACTTGGAGTCCATACATGGTGAAGGACTTTCAAGGCATGGATCACTGCCACTGTTTCATTGGTACTGATGTGCTTCCATGCATCCTTGAGAATTCAAATGGCCTGCCCCTGCACTCCCATTGACACAACTCCCCCAAGCAAAAATGGATGAATCTCTCTGGACAGACTGTGTTAGAAGAGGTGTGGAGAAGATAAGTCTTGGATTGACTTTCAACTGTGTTCTCCATCACGTAACTCTAGTCTGATTAAGGGCAGCAATGGCAACCGGAATGCCAGGGAATGTAGGTGCTGGGTACAACAATTTCTTTCATACTAAATTTTCCTAATGTAGGCAAGGACCATAGGTGGTATCATGGATGCCATCAGTCCTAGAATTTTTAGGAATTCTCTTGCTGAGGCAATGTTCTTCCTGGAGAATTCCCAAAACATTGTCTGACAGAACAGGACCTTGTCTTTGGGAAGAAAAGTCATCCCCCCCCCCCCCAGGAAGATAAGTCTTTGTGAGAGTGTCAGGCAAGATTCAACTTGAACCATATCTAGGAGAGTAAGGTTGTGACCTTTTCTAGCAGTTTCAGACACTTGGGATGCAGACTCTTCAAAGATCAGCAAGTAGCCCAAGTAAGGAAAAACATGAATGGCAAGAGTTGATATCTCCTGAAGCAATAAGCAAATATGATATGCATTCAAGTACATGGTCACCATGAAACAGTGGTTTGGCAGAAGAGGAAGCACTTTCTGCCAAGGGAGCATCTTGAACTTGAGGATCTTGACAAAATTATTCAGAAGGGATAGGTCCAACACTGGCCTCTGCAGCAGTTCTTTTATGGGGACCAGGAAAAGTCTGGAGAAGAAAACTTTCATTCTCTCCAAAGTAAAGACTGGCTGTTTGACTTCCACATCAAGCATGTGCCAGAGTATAGGGGGGGAAATAAAGTCTGGTCCTGCAGATGAGAGGGACTCAACCCTGAATGGAGACAGATGTTCCTTTCACTGCCACCTGTAACCTCTGTAAATGTTGAGCACTCATTTCTCGGAAACCACTGTTGGCCAGACCACCTTGTTGAGAGCTAAGATTTGCGACGGGGAGCTTGGGAAAGATGGGTGATCAGCCTCAGTATAGTCATACATTGGGAGAGCGGTATCCCTTTTAGGAAAGGAGCCCCTTGTTAGGTTTGGCAGAGTTCTTGCCCTGCAAATTACTTTTGATATCTTGTTTTTTGTTTGCCTAGGACTGCTGTTTGTTGGGCTGATGAAAATTATCTTCCTTATTGGAGAAAAACTTGGGAATAGCAAACATTTTAGATGCCCCCTTGTATCAGTTTATCTCAATTTACCTCTGCCATCCTAGTGTTTAAGGATCTGTTTATCTGCTATACCAAA
>NC_056743.1:604713857-604821357 GCF_019279795.1 Protopterus annectens
TTACATATGGGACAGTGTCCCTAGCACCTTATTCTTGGGTGGCTCAAGGAAAAATACTCCTGAGTATCGTGGAACCAAAGGATGCTCTACCCCTGGAGGTTAAATCCAATTTGTAATGAGTAATAAATGTGTGAGGGGTAGCCCAAGTTGCTGCTTCACAGATATTATCAAATGGAACCTTAGCTTGAAAGACTGCAGAAGTAGACTGAGATCTCGTTGAATGAGCCTTAATTTTGAAAGGTAAAGGCTTACCATCAGAAGAGCAAATGTAAGCTATACAACTAGAGATCCAATTAGAGAGGGTCACTTTGGAAACTGGGAGACCTAATCTGGAGTCAGAGAAGGAAATAAATAATTGGTCTGACTTCCTGAATACCTTGGTCCGGTGCAAATAAAACCATAACTGTCGGTGAACGTCCAACTGATGAAATCTGTATTCAGCTGCAATGGAATGATTAGGGAAGAACAACGGAAGCTCTATGGATTGGTTCAAAGTTTTATGGGAGCAGACCTTGGAGACAAAGGATGGATTAGTACGAAGAGATACTCTGTCTTTGTGAAATATCAAATATGGGGGTTTGACAGATAGTGCTTGTAACTCTAAAACTCTTCTAGCAGATGTGATTGTCACTAGAAACAAAGTCTTCCAAGACAGAAATTTCAAAGGAGACGAATGGGCTGGCTCAAAGGGTGGTGACGTTAATTTGGATAGAACAAAATTCAAATCCCATGAAGCAACCGGTTCCTAAAGGGGGGGGGTCTTAACAAAGTGGCACCTTTAAGGAAGGTCTTGCACAACCTATGTGACATCAGATTGGAATCCTGTTGACCCAAATGGAAATTTGAAATTGCTGCCAACTGAACCCTGATTGCGGCAGTAGCAGATCCCGGGTGAAAAAGTTCAGACAAGAATTCCAATACCACCGGAATAGATGCAGTATAAGGGTCAACATTCCTTTCCTCAGCCCAGATAGCAAACCTTCTCCACTTACTAGTGTATAATTTTATAGTGGAGGGTTTATGGGAAGATGTAAGGATATGAGTCACAGAGGGTGAGAAATTGTGAAGCCTGACTAGGGATGGAACTGGAGCAGCCAAGGTGTCAAATTGAGGGTGTGTAGGCTGGGATGAAGAGAGCCTGACATGTGCGTCAAGAGATCTGGCACTGGGTCCAGAGTCCATGGATCATCTAATAGGTGAGGCCCGAGAAAAGGGAACCAAACCTGACAAGGCCAGTAAGGAGTGATGAGGATGAATTTGCTTCCCAACAGTTTCACTTTCTGAATAACCTTGGATATGAGAGGAAAGCGAGGGAAGGCATAAAGGAGACCCAGAGGCTAATCGTGAACAAGTGCATCTCTCGGTGACTCCCCCAGAGGGGAGATGAGGGAGGAAATAGCTGCTGCATTTGGCATTGTTCGGGCTGGCAAAAAGATTGCAGCAAGGCTGTCCCCATCCGCGGAAAATCTGTTTCGCTATTTCCTGCTTTAGAGACCACTTGTGAGGCGTCAAAATTCCCCGGCTGAGTTTGTCAGCTACCACGTTGGTTGTCCCCGGGATGTGTATCATCACAAGAAAGCACTGGGAAGATATCACCCATTTCCAAACCTGCATGGCCTCTTCACAGATTGGGTATGATCTGGTTCCACCTTGTTTGTTGAGATATCATACTACCGACATATTGTCTGATTGTATTGCAATTGTCCCAAGAGGAAGAAGGTCGTGAAGTGCTTGCAATGCCAGGAGCACCACCCTCATCTCTAGAAAATTGATACTCAGGTGGCCCTTGTGATCTTGCCATGTGCCTCGGACAGTCCTGCCTAGATAATGCCCCCCCCCCCACCCTATCTGTGAGGCATCCATGTTCACAGTGGCAATGGGTTGGTGAGAGAGGAATGGAGTGCCCGTAGTTAACTGATTGGGTTGACTCCACAAACTAAGGTCCTTCTTGCAAGACTCTGTTAACAGAATGTGGTGAGTCAAGGGCAGATGTTGGAAGGACCATTGGGATGACAGAAGCCACTGAAGAATCCGCATGTGTAGTCTGGCTAAAGGCACTAGTAGTATGGTAGAAGCCATGGTCCCTAGAAGCTTCAGAACAGTCTTTGCCTTGACTTTTTAGAGAGGGAGAAGACAGTGAAGCTGTTGTACAAGATTCTGTGCCCTTTCCACTGGAAGACAAGCCAACATGGCTACCATGGCTATTTCTGCGCCTATAAAAGTCACAAATTGAGAGGGCGATAAGGCAGATTTTATCCAATTTATAGTAATCCCCAACTGGGCACAAAGTTGAATAGTGGTGTCCCTGGTCTGAAGAAGTAGATGCCTGGTGGGGGTGGTCAAGAGCCATTCGTCCAGATACAGAAACACCTGGAATCCTAGACATCTCAGGTGAGCTGTCACTACTGTCATACACTTGAACACCCTGGGGGCTGTGGTGAGACCAAAGAGCAGAGCGCAAAACTGGTAGTGACTGGCTCCCAGCCAGAAGGCTAGATGACTCCTCGATGCCCTGTCCATTTTTATGTGGTAGTACATGTTTTGGAGGTCTATTGAGCACATCCAAGTGTCTTTCCCTAATAAGGGGAGTATAGACTGCAGTGTCACCATCCGGAACTTGTCCTTCTTTACAGATTTGTTTAATTTGCTGAGGTCCAAGATGGGCCTCCAGTCCTCTGTACATCTTGGCACTAAAAAGAATCTGGAGTAAGTTCTGAATCCTACTTGGTCTGCGGGGATGGTTTGGATGACTCTGTTTGCGAGCAACCTGTTGACTTCTACAGTTGCTTGATCCCTGTGATTGGGCGGAAAATCTGGGATCCTCTTGGGGACAAGAGGTGGCAGAGAAAAGGGTATGGAATAACCTCCGGTGATAATTCTTTATACCCATCTGTCTTGAGTGATACTTAGCCAGGCTTCCGGATACAAAGAAATGCGACCCCAACCAGCTCCAGAGAAGCACAGTTGGGCCCCACATCAGGAGCGCTGGTAGAGCCTGCCCCAAAACGAATCACGGCCTCCCTGTTTTGCGGTCCGCCCCTGCCTCTAGGGCGACGTCTACCATTTCCTCCTCCTCCTCTGCCTCTGAAGGAGGAGTCACCCTGTGCATCCTGGAAAAACCTCTGGGGCTTCTTGAACCACATTTTACCACATCTCTGACCCTTGGGATACGGTCTAGAGGGGAAGGTAAAACGTAATCCCATGGCAGAGAATGTTTTTCCTTCTTGCTCGCACTGGGTGAGTGTGTCTTTTACCTTAGGTCCAAACAATGAAGAACCATCAAGGGGGGCACTGGTAAAGGTAGACTTGAACAGTTCCGCAAAATTGCACAAGCACATCCAGGAGTCCCTCCTTAGGGAAACTCCTGAACCTGCTGCCCTGCTCGCTCCATCGGCTGCATAAGAGATCAACCTCATGGACGAGTTGACAATAGAATTCAAGGTGGACAACTGAGCAGACACCTTCTCAGGGACTCCCTCAGTGGATGTACCTTGTAGAGTCTCTCCTAACTCCTTAAGGAGCTCTCTCTGAAGCCTTCTAAAGTCTGTTAGGTAGTTCAGCGATCTAAGAGTGAATGCTGCTGACAAAAGGATATGCTTCCCATATCTGTCCATCATTCGAGACTCCTTATTCGGTGGATGGACTCCACTAGCTCCTTCTTAGTGGCCGCTGCCACCACCATGGCATCTACGGGAACACCCTTTGACAAAAATTCCTTCTCCTTGGGAACTGACAGAAATTTATTAGGTCTCCTGGGGACTGGCTCCATGGCATCAGGAGTCTCCCACACCTTCCGACTAACAAGCTCTAACAGTTCGTCAAAGGGTGGAGACACCCAAGAGGCTGAAGGTTGAGACCCGAAAGCCTTCAGGTACTCCAACACCTCATCAGCCAGCCGCACCTCTGCTTAAGGATCTCTAAGATGTCAATGAAAGAGACATCATCAGAGGACGACTTGGGGGACCCTTCTGACTCCCCGAGGTCAGTGTCAGAAGTAAGAGACTCATCCTGGGAGTCTACATGCTTCCTCTTGCATGTCCTCTTCCGTGGGGGCTCCTCGGAAGGATATTCCGGGGAGGTCTTGGAAGAGTGGGGGCTACCAGCTGGAGGCTCCTGAGGCTGCGAGTCTCTGCTGTCCAGAGAGGTAGTAGGTGCTGTGATGGAAATTGTTGCCCGAGGGGGAAGAGTGTCCCTGGGTGGAGCTGATGATTGGGATAGCATACTCCTCATCATCTCAAAGGCCAACCTCTCCGGCTCCAAAGACCTCCCCAACTCTGACGATGCCATCAACTCCAGAGCCATCGGATCCGAGATAGAGGTAGGGTCCAAGCTCACCCTAGCCAACGCACTGAGAGGAAGGCTCGGAACTGAAGAGGCTCAGTTCCAGGCATCCCCGTCAGGGCCGACTGGGGAGCTTTGGCTCCTAGACATCACGGATGGCACCGAAGGTGTTGGAGTGGAACTCAGCTCTGAGACAACCTCAGGGGTAGATGGAACCTTGGGTTCCACCAGTGGTACTGAACACTCCAGCTCCTTGAGCCCAGCACTGCTCGGAGGAGGAATTACAGAAGGGATAACAGACTCGAGTGGTTCCGGAACCGACTGGGTCACAGCCAACAGCATTTTAGGTAAAGCAGATGACTTCAGGAGTCTCAGCACTACTCTCTCGACATCTTTTTCCGATAAGCTCCTGGAAGATCTGGAAGACAGTGTGGGAGATCTAGACCTCTGTACTATAGGGGGCCTTAGTGTAGGGGAGACTGGCAAAGGATCTGTAGACCGGCTCTGATGTCTGCTGTTAGTGGTCAGCTCTGAACTGCCTGGTGCTGACACTGTAGCCATAGTAGTAGAACCTTCGATCGGCTTCGAACTCAGTGGAGCCGAGGAGGAATGAGACTTATCAGATTTGGAAATTTTGAGAGGTGGTTCCGATGCACCGGCCAGTGCCGGGGAATGCCTCTTAGAAGGTTTTGACTTGTCCTTTTTGGACCCATGCAATTTAGAAGAGGAGGAAGAGCTAGCCAGATCTTCCTCCAAGGCGGGCTTAAGGAGACCTTTTAATATCAATTTATACTTTCTCTCCTGCAGTACCCTGGCACTAAATGAGTGACAAAATAGACGCATTTCCTGTAAATGGATGGCCCCTAGACAGTATACACAGTTACTGTGGCCATCCGTAATGAACATCTTCTGCGAGTATTTCACACACTTTTTAAACCCAGAGGGCTTATGATCTTTGACCTCCTTAGACATCTCATAGAAGATGAAGCCAATCAAACAGAGAGAGAGAAAGAGAGGGATAGGACTAGGTCCTCTAACTTAAACAGGCCTAGCCCTTAAACTACCAGCAGACACACAACCACGAAGACTAGGTCTTCTAACTTAAACGGGCCTAGCCCTGGGTAGAAAGAGAAGGGAGAAACCTAGGTCCTCTAACTAAAATGGACCTAGAAGTGGAAAAGGGTCAGAAATAATGATTTTAACCACTCGCACACACACACACACACACACACACACACACACACTAGAAAAAAATCTCTATGACAACTCAGAGATAAGGGGTGAAGGTCAGAAAACCCCGTTCAGCTAATGTAAATACAATACAAACTATGCAGAGAACTCCGCAAGAAAAAGCTAGTTTAAGCTAATAACAGAGCACACTGAGAATGCTATATCTAAGCTTTACAAAGTACTGCATACACAGTTAAACTAAGAACAAACGTGCCTAAAACTACTTAATATCAACAAAATCTAAACTACTAGAAAACGCTAAGGGCAAAACGTCCGGAGAGAAACTAACTGGCACACAGGATGCCAATGAGAACGACAAGGCAAACGGCCAACCGGTTCTCAACAATAATTATCCAAACAGGAAAAATACACAGCAAATAGTTAAACTATCTAAACTATAGAAATAACACTCATAAAGGTTATCTGAATCTATCTAAATCTGAAAAATAACACAAGATAGCCAAAAAATTTAGTAAAATGTGTTAGACTTAGTCACGGCCAAGAAGAAGCACATCCAAACTCGTCGATGTGGCAAACGAGATCTGAGGATTGTACTGGTGCACCATGGGATACCTACCTAGCCACGAGCCAACTAGAAGACTTTGAGCTTGTAATAGGCCAAACCCATATGCAAGAATGAAGGCGCGATAAGACTACAGAACATCAGTTGTTTCAGGGCATGTCTAGAAGAGATGTTTTGTTGTCCATGCCATGTAACAGTTACTTTACATGATATGGCTTGCATATGCATTATGATAACCCATTGAAAAGACCCACTGAAGGTGACATTACCACAGGTAAATGTAAATTATTTTTCTAAGTAAGTAATTTTTGTGAACATACTGAAGCTCAGTTAATTGAAACTTGCTGTTATGAAAAAAATAATCTCAAATGCAAATACTCAATTTAGTTATATGCAATTTAGAAAAGGAAATTTAACCACTGTTGCCTTTCAAAGCTGAGTGTAATTCAAAATCTACTTTAATGTCATGCAACATTAAATATATACCACAGGGACAGGCTTTTGGATGAATCATTGCAACAAACACAAAAAGCTTTCCTCAAGGTATAAAAATTACTTTTTACAGTTTAATATTCTTTCACTCGTTAAGCATTATTCACATTGTCACAATGCTGTTACTACCACCCCTTATGCAGCTGTCCCGTTTTTCTTTCCACTACTTCCTGGCAATTCTAAACCCTTCTGCTGATATGTATTACACTGCAGTGTTAAGCGGTGCATCAGAGTGGCACCACTTTCTCCATAAACAAATGCAACCTTAAATCCCTTCTCAATTCAGTGGTCATTTGTGTCTCCTCTTTCATTCTGTTCTTCAAGCAGAGCTGGACTTGCCCTTTTCTACATTAATTCAGTTACCAGTACAACTGAAATGAGTCTGTTCCTTGTGCCCCCCATTCACATTCACTTGATTCCTTCACAATAAGTAAGTACTACCATCAATTCCACAGTAACATTATTCTGCATACCCATTTTTTTACCTTTATATTCCATTTTAGTAATCTGGCATATTAGTTTATAATCACATCAAACCTAGTTTCCTTGTATTCAAATCATGTAGCTTTCATCCATTTTATATGAAACTTTCATTTGTGAACCACTACAAATTTAAAGCTTTCTCTCACAAGTATCACGACAGTTTCCAATTTCAAACTATGACATCAAAAATTGGGCTGTAACTTTTTTAAACAGTTACCCAAAACATTATCAGCACAGCATCAAATGCAAACAGGTATTGAATGAAAAATGAAAAGTGAAAAAAGCTAAAAAAAAACAGTAATCACATTTTCCACCTGATCAAGAACACTGACCGATATCAAATCTCCTGTTATTTAGTCTTACATCTAGTTTTAACTGTAGTTTGTTTCACAACCCAGGTCTTGTGGCATGCAAATCATGCATGTGCATAGATAAGTATGTTTAGGGTGTGTGTGTGTGTTTTGTGTGTATACGCACACATAAGCACACAAAGTTTGCATCACCAAGCAAGTTACTGCAGACTACTTCTAAGCAGGAGAAGCAATACCACAAGAAGCAGAAATGTTACATTTTACATTTATTTTATTGCCAAGCAATAATCAGAACTGGCTAAAGCTTATGCAAAATAAACATACTGCACTGTTTACTAGCTTTTAATAATTCAATTAAAATAGTGGGTAGCTTAAGAAATTCAACAGCTCCTGTTCCAAGCTCATTACAGTACCAAGAATTCAGAGGAAATTTATTTACTTGATATGTAATGTTCCCCATCATTTAGTTACTTAATACATGAATTGCCAAAGTTGGTTTTGCCACAGGATAAGCGCAGACAAAACACAAAGGAAAGGGACAAATGTTTGATTTATGCATGGCTGCCACACATACTTCCTTGTGTCAGTTTCATTGGTGGATGATGGAAGCAGATTGCATTCTAGAACAAGGAATGTGCCTTTGCTGCATATTACATGGACATGTCACTGTTGGTTTGTAACTAAGAGTTGATGTATACATATTTTGGTCAGGACTGAATTAGGTGCCTAGTCACAAACAGTAAGGCTGTGACAAAAAGGCCCTTGTAGTGCTGCCCCCCCCCCCCCATACATCTTTCTTGCTGTTCTATTACCTTTCTGGTGATGGAAACAAACAAAAAAAAATCCATGGTGTCTAGTGTCCCACCCCATTAGATCCACTGCTCCTTAGTCGAGGGGCAGTTAAGAGGTACAGCCACCTCCACCTTCTCCTTCACAGACACATACACACATTATGTTTATCAAACACCCTCCTAATCCAATCTCATTCATAGACACATTCACCTAGTCAGATAAACACACACACACTCACCTCACAACTCATCCACATGCACATACACCATCCAACACTATTTATCTGCTAAACTCTCTGGCATTTACCTATAAAGTGAGCTCATTCACTGAAAAACAGTGCAGTAGTGTCCTTCAAAACTTTTAGTGGACAGTGACAATTTGTAACATAATACAGCCCTTGAAATACCAACCTTGCTTCCAGTTATGGAATTCTAATATTCTCTGCTCCAGTATGCATCTGTTTAATTTTATATTTAATGCATTTAAAAAAGAAATTCACTTAGGAATGAGGAATTTAAGACTACAGTTAATAAAATATGATTGCTTAAAAATAAGGGCATTTATTATGGATAAAACATATATAATTTATTTTTTACATGTGAATAGTGATCATTTAAAGCTACTTGTTTTATCATTACCATTTTGCTCAACATAAGAGCAAAGAAGTTGCCAAACTTAAAATATAAAACGGAGACTGAAAATAAATATATATGTATATACATATATATATATATATATATATATATATATATATATATATATATATATATAACTGGATGTAAGAGGTTATTAAAAGAAAATTTAGCACACTGCCATAGGGAAGTATTTAAAAATAGTGAATATTTTGTTCAAGTATTGTACAATAAACTGAAACACATGAAGGAAATTTTATGTGTCAACATTTTATGATACAGGTCAATTACTATATGCTGAAAGTTCAAAGCGTATCCCTCCTGTACATGCTTCTTCTGAGGTAGAAAGATTTATCTAATTATAAAAGCCTTTGACAAACGTATACAACCATGCCAGGAAGCAGTGACAACACAGGCACTTACAACCTCTTGGCACTGAAAGACCACCTCAACATCTGCAGTAACAGTTATATGAAACTAGTAGAACATTTAGAGCAGTGTAGTTGTAATTTACAAAGACTGACTCCCCTATTACTGCATCAGAGTTTAAAGTATTTCTATGTCCTAGCATAGTGTAAGGATTCAAGGTTTGCTGTCTGTAAACCTTTTTATGTATCTTGTAAGCAGCATCTGCTAGACACCTGGTTATGCATATGTTAAAATAAAAGAAGATAAGGCATGTAATTAAAATATTCTGTCTAACACTATCATTTTATGCAACTGTAATTCTCATGGGTCAAGATTGCACTTTACATTCTACATCAGGAAGAACAGAAAGGATGCCAATGGATTATTTCTGTTGTAAGACAAAATTCTTGAAATACAGCTGACAGAACAATCGTCAAGAAGCACGTCAGTGTATATGACTGAAATACTGGACAGTACTTACCAGAGATACTAGACTTTTATATAACAGTTTATAAATAAATCAGAAAATGTACTGCAAGTGGTAAAACAATTGACAGCATACTTTGTTTGGATATACATTTTACTTTTCATCCCACATAAGCTTTATTTTTAAAAATGAGGCTTCTGTGGGTTGAAAGGAAAATGTACCATCAAAAAAGGTACACGCTCAACTGTCTACCGTTTTTGCGGTATCATTTCCGATTATCAGAATACAGCAAACCCTGTATATAAGTGAAAACAGAAAATGACCCCACTCTCTGAATGGCTAGTAATCCTCAGGTTTGATGGGTTATTAAAAAAGTATTTCCTTGACCTTTTTGTTTTCCAGAGCTTTTGCTTCCAGACTTTATTGTAGAGCTGAATATAACCCTATTCAGACAGTGTGTGTGCTTTGCTTCTGTTAATCTCTGCTTTGCTCATATGATCTATAATATACAATGTTCTGAAAGACATGGATTCTGTAGTCCATTTCATTCATCTATCTAAATAAAAAGAAAATATTGATATGTCTAAGGGGTATTTGTTACATATTCAGAGCTTGGATTGCCATCCTTCATTTTTACTCTTCATCCATGTCAAGAATTCTCCTACATTTCATTACTATTTACATGAACTGACACTGTTGAATACATCTTTTGAGTTTTACACTGAATTATGCATAGAATTAATTTCTTCAATCCACAAGGCAGTTGTATTCACTTGCACAAATAGTTTTGACTTTGCTAGTTTCTTAAATGCTGAGAAATACATAATTTTTTAGTGATGAGTCCAAATGTATATAATGGCCATAATTTGTTTTTCAATTTCGCAAGAAAAATCCAGAATTAGTTATGGTTCAAAAATCAGAACAGACATATATATGCTTACATGCAGAGGGCTGAGTACTGTTCAGCAATAATGATAATAATGAAATAATTAAAGGCTCACACTTTTACATTTTAGAAATATTTGTTAACAGGGTATGTAAACTGGTGCTTTTTGGATACTTCTCACTTTCTAAACCACAAAGGCATGGTATAAATGCAACACACATATGGATAATTTATTGTAGTCAATCAATCGTCAATTGTTTTGGCACGGAAGAATGACATGAAAAATTCCACACAGACACTGAGTGGAAGTCGACATTCAGCCCCAGCCCTTGGAGCTCTGATGCAAAGATCTTAGTTGTAACTGATCTGCAACAAAAAAATGTAACCATGAGAAAGCAACTGTTACCTTCAGCAGGAAGGAAGAATCTAGCCAAGATGAATTCTGTTAGTATGTTACCATTTTCTCCCGTACTTACCTTGTCTAATTATAAGTAAGGCGTGGTTGGTGGTTCGGGTCTAAACCATAGCTGAATTACAGTAATTGTCTTGCTTATTGTTACTGCAGATATTATGTGTTACACAATAGCAGTAACTGAATACATAGGATGTATATTCACACATACAAAGGGCATTATATTTTGTGATGTTTGGCAGTCAAAAGTCAAAATAAATAAATAGAAGTTATGTTCTTACCATAACGTTCCATGTTAGTTGTCTTCTTCTCGCCTTCTTCTTGCTGGATGGGTTCGGAGCCGACCTCGGCTCCGACTCGGCCACTCTAAAAGCTCGAGAGTTGGTTCCACCAGCTCGAGGCTCCCCTTATATCCCACAATGCTAGGCGAGAGTTACCTCAGATCTCGTTTGTAAGCTAACCCCAGCTTATAATAGTAACAGAATCATTCTAAAACAGAGTCCACCTCTAAAAACAGGAAGAAGAAGGGTGACCTACATCCTGATCCAGGAAATATGCACAACAGCATATGCCTAAGAAAGAGGTGGTAGAAAGAGAGGTCACGATCACAACTCCTCTAGGTCTGTCCAGGCCAGGGGGAAGGAGGGTGGGGCGAAGAAGAAGGCGAGAAGAAGACAACTAACATGGAACGTTATGGTAAGAACATAACTTCTATATGTTAAGTTGTCTATCTCGCCTTCATTCTTGCTGGATGGGACCGCGTCCCTAGCACCTTGTCCCGGGTGGCCTAACGGAACAGACTCCTGAGAACAGTGGAACCAAAATTAGCTCTATGCCTAGAAGCTAAATCCAACTTATAATGAGAGATAAAAGTGTGAGGAGTAGCCCAAGTAGCCGCTGCACAAATGGTGTCAATAGGCAGTCTGTCTTGGAAGGCTAAAGAAGTAGCCAAAGCTCTGGTGGAATGGGCTTTAGGTTTATTAGGCAATTTTTGTTGCCTAATTTCATATACCAGGGAAATCAAAGATGTTAGCCATCTGGATAATGATACCTTTGAGACTGAAAGTCCCTTTCTGCTTTCCGCATAGGAGACAAACAGCTGATCAGATTTTCTGAATTGTTTTGTTCTATCCAAGTAGTACCTCAATTGACGATGAACATCCAGGCAGTGTAATTTTTGTTCAGACCTATTGGAATACTCTGGAAAAAAGACAGGGAGGTCAATGCTTTGGTTTAGATTTGACGTCGAGACCACCTTAGGCAAAACTGACGGGTTAGTTCGTAAGGATACTCTGTCCTTATGAAACAAAAGATAAGGAGGACGACAACTGAGTGCTTGAAGCTCTGAAACTCTTCTAGCTGATGTAATAGCTACCAGAAAAAGAGTTTTCCATGATAACAATTTCAAGGAACAGGAAGCTGCAGGTTCGAAAGGGGAAAGAATCAAAGAAGCAAGAACTAAATTTAGGTCCCAAGGAGAAGGAGGATTTCTTATAGGAGGTCTGAGAAGAAAAACTCCTTTCAAAAAGGCTTTGCAAAGTTTGTGGGACATTAGGGCAGATTCAGAAATACCCACATGGAAGTTAGAAATAGCTGCCAATTGAACCTTAAGTGTAGATGGAGATGAACCTGCATGGAAGAGTTCAGCTAGAAAATCAAGGACTAGTTGGATGGAAGCGGTGAAAGGATCTATGTCCTTTCCTTGTGCCCAAAATGAGAAGCGTTTCCACTTACTCAAATAAATCTTTCGAGTGGAAGATTTATGGGAAGCTATCAATATATCTCTAACAGAGTGAGATAATTGAGGAAGCCTGGCTACGGTTGGAACTGGAGGAACCAAGCAGTGAGGTTCAGAGAGGGGAGGGAGCGATGAAACTGACCCGACTGATGGATCAAAAGATCTGGAACTAGGTCCAGATTCCACGGTCGCTCAAGAGAAAACGATGTAGAAAGGGGAACCACACTTGTCGAGGCCAGTAAGGAGCAATGAGGATCAAGGAGGCCTTCTGAGCGATAGCTTTCTGAATTACTTGAGAGATCAGTGGGAAAGGAGGGAATGCATACAGAAGTCCCCGGGTCCAAACTTGGACTAGAGCGTCTCTGCTGGGTTGGCCTGGTAAAGGGAATAGAGTGAAATATTCTCTGCACTTGCTGTTTTGGGGAGTAGCAAAAAGATCGCAGCAAGGTTGACCCCACTTGAGAAAAATTTCTCTCACTACAGAGTCTTTCAGAGACCACTCGTGAGGCATGAGAATAGCTCTGCTCAACTTGTCCGCAATATGATTGGACTTCCCGGGGATGTGCGTTGCTATCAGAAAACACTGAGAAGAAATCACCCATTGCCACAGTCTGAGTGCTTCTCGACACAGGGGATATGATCTGGTTCCGCCTTGTTTGTTGATGTACCACACTACAGACATATTGTCTGTCTGGATTGCAATTGTTCCCAAGGGAAGAGCGTCTTGAAGGGCTTGCAATGCTAAAAGCACTGCTCTCATCTCCAGAACATTTATGTGCAAGTGGCATTCGTTTGGTTGCCATGTGCCCTGGACTGTCCTGCCCTGATAATGCCCCCCCCCACCCGATCAGGGAGGCATCCGTTGTCAGTGTAGCAACCGGAGGAGGTGGAACAAAGGGTCTTCCCGACAGGAGCTGGGGGGAAGACATCCACCACATGAGATGCTTTTTGCACGCCTGCGTGATCACAATGGTGTGAGACATTGGAAGTTCCTGGTATGACCATTGAGTAAAAAGCATCCACTGAAGGATCCGCATGTGGTATCTGGCTAATGGAAGGAGAGGTATGGCGCTGCCATAATTCCCAACACCTTTAGAACTAACCTGGCTTTGATTCTGTTGTTGTTGAGAAGGAGTGATACCAATTTGTGAATGTCTGATATCCTTTGGTGTGTTAGCCTTGCAGACATGTTTATAGTATCTAGATTTGCGCCTATGTAGGTAATAGTACGACAAGGCGACAAAACAGACTTTTCGCAATTTATTGAAATACCCAGTTTTTGACAAGCGAAAAGTATAATCTCTGGCCATCAGAAGGAGATGCTTGGTGGGAGCTGTGAGGAGCCAGTCGTCCAAATATGGAAACACCTGGAATCCTTGTCGTCTCAGGTGAGAAGCTACCACTGCCATGCATTTGGTAAACACCCGGGGGGCAGTGGTGAGACCAAAGGGCAGGGCCCTGAACTGAAAATGACTGGTTCCCAGCCTGAAGCGGAGGAATCTTCTGGAGCGTCTGTTCATTTTGATGTGATAGTACGCATCTCGAAGGTCTATAGAGCACATCCAGTTGCCTTTGCCCAAAAGGGAAGGATGGATTGCAGCGTGACCATCCGAAATCTTGTTTTCTTGACTGATTTGTTCAAGACACTGAGATCCAATATCGGTCTCCAGTCCCCTGTTTTCTTTGGAACTAAAAAGAACCTTGAGTAGATTCCGGATCCTTGTTGTTCTGCTGGCACTGGCTGAATTGCTCTTTTTGCAAGCAGTTTTGAAATTTCCAAAGCTGCTAGATCCCTTTGAGCGGGTGGAACATCTGGAAGGGATTTTTTTGACTGATTTGGAAAGCGAAGAAAGGGGATAGAATAGCCTTCGGAAATGATGGACTGTACCCATTTGTCTTGAGTCAGGGATAGCCAGGCTTCTGGGTACAGTGACAATCTTCCCCCGACTGCCTCCGAAGATGGGCAGTCGGGCAACACCTCAGGGATGCTGAAAGGGCTTGTCAGGGAAGGCTTCCCGATTGCCCTGGTTTTGCGGACCCCCTCTGCCCCTAGAGCGACGTCTACCATTGTTATTCCCACCTCTGCCTCTGGTAGGAAAACGACTCTGTGCATCAGGCGAAGTCCTTTGAGATTGTTTACGGAACCACATCTTTCCACCCTTCTGGCCTTTGGGGTAAGGCCTGGAAGGAGTCGAAAAACGGACTCCGACGGCAGAAAGGGTCTTGCCATCAGTCTCGCACCTAGTCAGGGTTTCTTTCACTTGAGGACCAAAGAGAGATGATCCATCAAAAGGGGAGTTCGTGAAAGACGTCTTGAAAGGGTCCGCAAAATTGCATAGCCGCATCCAGGCGTGCCTACGTAAGGCCACACCTGTCCCTGCGGCTCTGCTCGCTCCATCAGCCACGTAAGAAAGGAGGCATGGAGGAGTTGGATATGGAATTAAGGGTAGCCAGCTGCGTGTTCATCTTGTCTTGGAAACCCGCAGCTGTAGGATCCTTTAACATTTCACTCGCTTCCTTGATCAAGTCCCTTTGAAGACGAGTGAAATGGCACAGGTAGTTCAGCGAACGCATGGTAAATGTCGCTGAGGAGAACATCCGCTTCCGTACCTATCCATGGACCTAGATTCCTTGTTAGGTGGATGGACAGGTACTGAAGGATCAGCCAGTTCCTTCTTTGTGGCAGCAGCTACCACCATAGCATCCACAGAAACTCCTTTTGTTAAAAATTGCTTGTCTGCTGGAGCTGTGATGAACTTAGAGGGTCTCCTGGGAGTGGGGTCCACTGAATCAGGAGCCGTCCATGCCTTCTTAGCAACCACCTGCATGAGGGGGTCAAGGAGGGACACCCAGGAGGTGGAAGGACGAGAGCCAACGCCTCAAGATACACAGATTCGTCCTCCGAAGGGTTGAGGGCTGGCCAATTTCCCTCTGTTTCAGGAACTCCAGAATGTCTGCAAATGAGACATCTTCAGAAGGGGAACGTGGGGAAACCTCAGAATCATCCAAATCTGGTGTTGACGTGTTGTATGCAGGTGAGTCAATGTGTTTCCTCTTACACTTCCTCTTCCGAGGGGCTCTTCTGCCAAATCAGGAGAGGCCTCGGAAGAGGATGAAATCCCACAGGGGCTCCTGAGGAGCTGGCTCTCTGCGGTCCGGGATGAGGGAGTGAGTCGACTTACCCTGAGGCAGCATAGAGGGAGGGGCGGACGGAGCCGACTGTGGAGTAGAGCCAGGCTCTAACACACTCCGCATGACCTCGAATGCACCCCTGTCAGGCAGAGCCAGAGGTCCCCGCTCCGAGGAGCTAAGAACCCCTCGACACCGACAGTGATGGCCCCGAGGCCGATGTCGGAGCTGAACTCACCAGCGCCGAAGCCCCGAGAAGGAGAGGGGGTCGGACAAGGGTCCGATGCCACTCACCCCCTCGGAGCCGACGAGGGAAGTCCGGCGCCGAGATTCTTCCAAAGAAGAAAACGGAGCCGACGACGGAGCCGAAGACAATTGTATCGGCTCCGGCGTAATCACAGTCTCGGTTCCGACGCGACCCGGCTCCGAACTCAAGAGAGTCGAAGGAGGAAAATGTTGATGGACCGGGGCAGGCATCGACTGATGAGTCGGGCTCTGAAGCATCTGGGCTAGTGCCTCGGACTTAAGTAGTCGACTCACTACCCTCTGAAGGTCATGATCCGACAGCCTCGATGACCTAGAGGAGTGAGACCTTTGGCTCCGTTCAGACAGCAGGGGAGATCCTGGAGCCGAATGAACGGAGCCAAGAGATGGTGACCTGGACCTCTTCCTAGTTGTCGGCTCCGAAGGTCTGGTCGGAGCCGACACGGGAACCACAATAACCACGGCTCCGGCCGGAGCCGAGAGAGCCACAGAAACTGTGGACTGAGACTTATCGGCTCCAGCCGGAGCCGATAAAGGCAAAGGTTGAGAAACCTGAGGTCTCGGCTCAGATGCCGGAGCCGAAGACCTAGATGCCTTAGAGGGCTTCCCTGTTGAAACAGACAGGGAATCCTCTGGCTTCAGTAAGCCTCTAAGAATTAATTTATTTTTTTCTTTCCTGCAGGACCCTGGGGCTGAAGCCATGGCACACAGCACAGGAGTCCTGCAGGTGCAAAGGCCCCAGACAATAGACACAAGAAGTGTGAGCGTCTGTCAGAGACATTTTCTGACAGCACGCATCACACTTCTTGAATCCGGAGACCTTTGCTTCTTTAGACATTTTGTCTGACAGGTGTACACAAACACGCACACAAACACACAAGTTATACCCTGTCAGGTTAACACAATAAAATTAGTAGTAATACTAGTAATTTAAAACTACAATAAACTACAATAAACACACACACTCCACTAGGGAAGGGAAGGCCTGTAGGCCCAAGGGAAGAACCAAAGGTTCTTGGGGAAAGAAACGGAAATTATTTTGGGTAGGAAATAAAAGTTTTCTAACCTACACTAACTAAGTAAAAATATTAACTTAAAGGGGTTTTAAAGACTAATTTTCACAAGAAAAATAGTACTCACCAGGAACCGGTAGAAACAACCAACCTCGAAGCTGTAGCGGCAAATGAGATCTGAGGTAACTCTCGCCTAGCATTGTGGGATATAAGGGGAGCCTCGAGCCGGTGGAACCAACTCTCGAGCTTTTAGAGTGGCCGAGTCGGAGCCGAGGTCGGCTCCGAACCCATCCAGCAAGAATGAAGGCGAGATAGACAACTTAACATATATCGTTTAAAATGCAATACCAGGCTTTTACTAGAGTTTCCAAAGGCAGGCGATTTTTTTTCTGTCATTATCATTAGTAAAGGAATACTATATCTCTACTACCTGCCACTGTGGGAGTGATGGCTGGGTTTATTCTTAAATGCTTAGGTTTGATCTCAGTGGTAAAGCCCAAGGGAATAAATACCCAGACCAGATACTGGACGTTATCAGGACCACACACATTGACTGGGAATGACTGGTAAGATGCTACCAATGGGTTGACTAGTACTAAAAGCAATATAGCATTAGTACTAAAATTGCAGATTTAAATGTTATTCTGTTTTTATTCTTTTACTGATGCATGACACATTCATCTTGATCCCCTTCTCAAACAATTGAAGATGCAGCTGGAGGAGCCATTCAGGAACTTCGGATCAGGTCACCTGACTAGCACTTCCAGTTGCATCTCCAATGTGACTATTACATACTATAAAAGGGGAAAAACAAGCACAGGTTGCAATGGAAAATGTACTGTTTTGGTGGTACATGTTTCCAATTTCAACAAAAAACGTTCTTTTCTGAGGCCAGGTTGCATCATAACTCTGAAGGGGGGAGGGCACACCTGAGCCAAATCCAAAATCCACCATTGCCTAGTAAACTTGCCAAAAGAGTCACATCTCTCATTATGCATTGGAGCTAGTCATATCCATCATACACCAAAGATTAAGGAAAACGTTAATGGGCACCCAGTACCATGACAGAAATACTTTGAGATTTACTGCTCAAAAGCAAGTTATACCAGTGATTTTTTTTAAGTATAAATGGACATCAGTTTTCTAGAGCAAAAACACTGAGACAGCTTACAGAATGTGTCAAGGCAGTATTAGTAAATATAAGAATCAGGATGTGCTGAGAGTAAACTGGCTCAAAATGTCAAACTCCATGAAAGTTTCCAACAATTTTACTGGAGAAGTGCAGAAAGCAACATCCTTGAACAAGATGTTGAAAGCCAAAGTATTTTGTCTACTCGAGAGGTAATATGTTATATTGGGAAGAGGCACTAGTTTGCTGAGCAATAGCTGACTTCTTGTGCTTTCCCTCTTAGATGTTAGAAGGGGTATCAAAATCTTCAAATTCTGCCAGAACAAGTCAATTACTGTCTCTCCAAACCAGCATTTAGCTGTGTTGGTCAGCTGGGTACTTGTCTGAGAACCTTTTGGGCACAGCTTAAGAAAATGGCAGCTTACATATTTCATGTCAAAAAAAGCAGACATCAAGATTTGATTTTTCAGTTCAGCCTTTGCTCATTAGTCTGCAACTCAGACAATTGCATTTGTGTGCTTTAAGGAGGTATTTAAGGGAAGAGTCAAGTTTAACTTGCTAGCTACTGCTATTTTGGAAGGCAGCCTGCTTGAGTTAGGAACAGATTTTAGCTTACTCCTATTTTTGGAGAAACTTCCTCATCTACTTCTTTGTGAAACTGGTCTTGAGACATTAAGTTTCAATGAAACTGTAGGAGTATTTAAACTTAATTTAGTCAAATGGAAAAAAATAAAAATTAGTGAATGGTAACTTTACCCTAGCTATGAAAGGGAACTAGTCTACCTTGAAAGTTGCAGTGAAACTCACTTCTAGGTGATGCCAAAACAAATCTTACAGGTAACTTTTATCGCTATTAAATTGCTAGTGCATATTGTGGTCAATTATTAGATAAACTGGATTATTTGAAATGGGAGTAGCAAGCTTTTAGTTGGTAAACAAATTCTCAGTGGGATCCATGAGAAAATTAAGCATTAGTACTTCAGCTTTGTTGCCTTATAGGTTCATAGGTTCATAGGTAGGTACTAGGCTATCGACCCTAGGGCCCATACAAGCCTAGCCAAAAAATGTACCCTGGCTTTCGCCACCCAAGAAAATTATTTTCCTGTGCCCCTGTTGAGCAGAGCCACAGAAGTGATCCCCGGGGTGAATTTCCCATTTCCCATCCAATCATCAAGGTTTTCTTGAAGAGTGCTAATGAGGAGCTCTGTTTGACATAGATGGGTAGTCTGTTCCAGAGTATGGGAAGTCTCTGAGACAAGAATCTATCCCTCCAGCATGTTCTGTTTATTGTGGTGACAAGGTTTAGGTCCCTAGAGCGTGTAGCTCGGAGGGATTGGGATTTCTTTAAGTGGAGCATGTCCAACAGCTCTGGGTTTGACATAGCTTTGTATGTTAGGCAGAGATCGCCCCTGAGTAGGCGATATGCGATGGAGTAAAGCTGTAGTTTTTTGAGACGGTCTGCATAGGGCATCTGTTTGAGGCCAGTAATCCTCTTTGTGAGGTATTTCTGTGGTCTTTCCAGTTGTTGTAGATGTCTTGTGAGGTACATACCAAAAGGGGCGTTGTACTCTATAATGGGTCTAATGAGTGATGAATAGAGGGGAACAATGACCTCTTTTTTTCTGGATGAGAATCCTTTTGTGATGAGATGAGCCACGTAGAAGGATTTCCTGACCACTGTGGCGATGTGATTATCAAAGGAGAGTCTACTGTCCACCTGTGTCCCAAGGTCTCTTATCACATTTTCGGCATTAAGTAGACTACCAGCTATGTGGTAGTTCATGGGTTTATGGTTCTATTAAATCAATTATTTAATGTCTAGTGGTTCTAGTTAAGAGTTGCACTTGTTTAGTATTGAAGACCAAGTTGGGCTTTGACTTTAAGGGTGTCAGATCTACACAGATCAAATTATGGTAGTGGTAACATTTTATATATTAGCATCGGATACCAATACAGATTCTTTTGGGTACATCTGCCTGAAAGGTCTTCTTTTACAGTTAAACCCTTTAGCATTAAGCTGTTTTTTTGTGATAACAATGTTTATACTCTGTCCAACGTTATTTACTTTCTAGACATATCCAGCATAATGCAGCATAGACATTACTTTTGAGGGATCCATTTTAACCAAAAGGTGCCCCTTTGCATTAAAGGGAGACTACATCTAACCTTATCCATGGGCTGGCTACAGCCACTAGACTACTTGACCATCCAGCCTGGCTCAGTCCTGAAGGCAGAGACAGACACCAGTCTGCTACTTGGTTTTAGCAGACAGATTCCTTGTATGCCTTCAGTGCATATGGATTATACAGCTCTAAAGCTATTGCTTTGCTGTTCCAATTACCAGTGCTAGTTGATCCGCCATGTAGGCATTTTATCTTCAAAGCTAACCATCTCAACTAGTCACAGGTCCCTGAACCGGGGAACTAGGGTTACAAGTTACAAGTCTTTGTATGCCACTTTACTGCAGGGGTGAAATACTGGCTGATGACTCTTGGGAGATGCTAGTTGTCATACCCATGGGAAACCACAATGATGGAGCTACTAAAAGCTTGTTTTTTTTTTGGTAGACAGCTAGGTTAAAAATTAGCTCTCCAAGCTCATTGCCTAAAGACTTGATGGTGACAAGACTGATCCTGGAAGAGACCACCAAGTTAATCAGACCAATGTTTCATAATGAGAAAGTGCTTGCAGAAATTTACATCTTTAAAATAGATGGGTTCCAATTAATACAGTTATAACTGCAGCAATACAAGTCATTGCCAATGTTCCTTGGATGTTTGGCATGTGAAATCAGTGCACCAGAGAATTTGTTAATGTCCAAGTGTTTAGAGTTTTCCCTGCTGAATTTAAGGGACACTTCATTTAGTATTGCCCCTAGTAAACAGTTTTGCAAACCTTTACTTTTGCATTCAAAAAACAGTGTTCAAGTGTTACCTGTAAATTCCATACTTGGGCCCATATTTGTTGCAAAAGTATCAAAATAAAGCACATGGTCCCATCTGGGAATGAGCTGCCTCATATCAATAAATTTACCTTTGACATATATTCCATCGCCAGATTATGGTCCATACTGCCCCTGTAAAATGTAGCTGCAAAATGGATTGAGCAGGATGGGGGATGGATGCCTTCAGCAATTAATGGTGTAAACTGATATGCGGCTACAGAAATCCTGGATCAGACTACACGTTTAAAAGCTACTGCAGACATTGTCAGAAAGTGTAATGGTTCAAATTCTGGCTACAATATCAGCAATTCCACTTTCTGGCTCCTTCCATTCTCCACTGTAATTTTCTAATGACAGGTTGATGAGACAGAACTTTGGTAGCTAAAACAGTATGAAAGTGGATAGTTTAGCAATATATGGAAACTATAAGTCCTCTCTCCCCAATTAATTTTCTCTATTCCCCTCTCAAAGGAACGTTAACTCTGGCTCTAGCCCATTTTAGAATTTTTAGCCATGTTTAAACAATGTATACTTTAAATGTGCTATAACTGATGTCATCATAAATGATTCCCTGTCAGTCAATTTCACTCATGTATATTAATTATCTACTATACTGTTTACAGCATAATCTGTGACTAATTTTATCTCTGATCTTTTTGAACACACGTATAATTTTTTTGTATTAAGTGTATTATTATATGTATGTAATTTTTGTTTTTATGATTCTGTTTTGATGACTTTTAGGATTATGTACTATTACTGGACAATGCTATTGTGTGTGGAGCTTTTCTCTCTGGGTCTCTGCTGAAAATGGGCTCCATGACCCAGTCGGACACTACCCAGTTAACAAACATGAAATAAAAATATAATAAAAATTAATAAAATAATAATCTGTAATAGCACATCAAAAGTGAAATGTTTATTTCAAACATTAGCCTTGGTGACTGATCACCCAGAAAGCCAGGAAATGAAAATCTTAAGACTGGTTGGAGGAATAAAATCTACGTTGATTACATGTCAAACTTTTTTACCAAGTTCTGCAGATTCATGGCTGATACATTCACAGGAAAGTTAACACAAGTATTATGGGCAAGCTTAATTTCTCCTAAATGTACTCTTATCAAGAAGATATTTATGGAAGCTACCACTAACAATTTGCTTTAATTCCAAAGAAAAGCTTTAGCTCCAGCATTCTGTAGGATTCATTGTTTTCTTGGATTTAGATTTGGCATTGATATGATGCTTCCTAATTTAAAGGAAAGGCATTGTCTCTGAATAGGTTGAGGATCTCTTAAATGTTGGTTTTAAGTATCCATTTACCACCAACATTGTAAAAATATTGCCAAATGAGGCTAATGTCAAATCAAAATACCAGTGATTTTCAACCAAAGGTAAAGTACATTTCAGTACAGTTTAGGTATACAGGTCATCATGGACACTTACTACACTTTGATCTCATTAGGTGGGCAAACCTCTGGATATCTAAAGTTTTGATTACACTTACGGGGTTTGTGATTTTTAGAATTACACATTTAACAGGGTAGGCAAGTTGCCTGGGACTGAGTTTCAATTGCATTTAGCAAAGTGTTTTTCCTTCATAACACCCATTGCATCTTACTCATTGTGACTAATGACATATTCGTGAAGGGATTATGGCAAGGACTACAACCACACTAAGGTAGAATGTACCTATGACAAGGACTACAACCACAATAAGGTAGAATGTACCAAGTAATACAACTAAGCCCAATAATATCTATCTGGACTGAAACCATCCATTTAGGCAAGACTTGGGCAAAAGGGTCAAAATATGTTTGGGGAAAAGAATCTTATATAAAGGAAAGCTTCTTGAGATTCTAGACAAGGAATTTATAGATGCAGTGCATCCGATCAAGTGCCAAAAAAGAGGTGAGCTTTTGGGATAACAAATTAAATAGTCTGAAAGTGTTTGGGTCAAACAAAACAAATAAATTTAAGTATTAAAACTCAGTTGTACAATTAGTGTAATATTCAAGAACGTATCAGTAAATTCATGATAATATCGGCAAAATCCAGCAAAAATTGAAGTGACTGACAGAGTTCAAGCTTCTACCCTCCCATGTGGAAATAAATTGTACCCTAAAGCTATGAATTAAGTCTGTAAGCATCCACATGCAAAGAGCTGGAAGCATGCTCAGCTCCCTTAAAAAGCACTTATGGACATGTCTGCAGTCACATTATGTAAAGGAAAACCCATTGGGTACAAATTGCCTTTCATAACCCATGAGAACACATGGTCACCTAGTCAAGAGGTGACAGATGAGTGTAGATCCTGATTATGAGCCTAATAGTCTTGTGCTAACCTGCCACATTCATAACCCCACATTGCCTCCTCAAGATACCACACTGCCTTACCTTCATTGCTTCCTGAAGCAGCTTTACTCCTCTGAAGTACTATGTTGAACCTTCCTCACCACTATCTCCTCTTTAATTACTAAAGACATTTTGCAAACACAACTTTCTGTCTTTTTGACATTAAGAATCCCCCTCTCCCAGTACTGGGGGGAGGAGGACATAACAGTAACTATTACCACAAGCATTCTGGGGACCAATTGTTCATCTGGGAAGGACAATCCTAACATTATAAAAAATGTCTTACTGTGAAAAAACAAATTCTGCTTTTAGAGCATAGCCAGAAACTTAGCCAGACACCCAACTCCTGCTCTACTGATTTCATCCCTCCTAAAAATTCCCTTGTGATTTATTATAAACTTCAGAATTAAAGATGCATCACATTAAAAGTGTCTTGCTCAACCATTTTCTTGCTTCATTTAATGTGAATGGCACTGAGATTTAGTACCATTGATCCACAAGTTTCTTCCTAACAATCAGGGGTTTGAGGAGTTAATCCTGATCTCCATCAGTACTACAGCTTGCATTACTTGCTACAGCACTGTAATTCATTGTGGCTTTCTAAGATATTCAAAAGCAGACATTCATGGGAGGAATCAGTTCATTAACATGTGGAGAAGCTGTATGCACAAGCCAGTGCACACGACTAAAATAGAAAGATGAAACAGACCTGCCAAATTGGGGGGAATACAGAAAAGCTGAATACTACAGGGGTCAATCAGGTCACTTAATAAAAGTTGTTCACATGGTGCAGTCAAAGGGGGCTATTGAATAATTTTGGGAAGACTAATCCATTCTGGCTTTGTGATCCAAAGGTATCTTTATGTCCTATATGCATGTATGGTCTAGGCATTTAATGTGAAGAGAAATTTACTGTACTGAGGCCAACCTCTACCATGCATGCCCATACACATGTCCATATGCAGGAGGTTGATTACCGAGTAATTTGCATGGAAATGTGTAGGCACAGTTCAGATCACGTGATCCAAGCAGCACTGAAGCATTTTTATTCACACAAGATTAATCAGATTTTGAGGCTGCAACACCAAAGACTAATGAAATTAAACATTCAGAAAAGTTTGCTTATGGATAGTACTACAGTCTGTATCAGTGCCCACAGCACTTCAATTGACCTAAGGGGTGCTTGTTTCATGGGGGCAATTCCTCATAATGGTAGAAGTACATTAAGTTTCACTAAGAGTCCTTTGTTCCAACCCCTGCCCATTTGTCATAACTTTTCATTCGAGGTGACCTAGTTTAAAGGTCATCAGAATATATACCAGTTTTGGCACTGCATTTTCAGAATAGGTTTGAAAAATGTATGTAGACATGCAGATTTCACCAGTAGCATTCCTGCTTTCCTATCCCCTGTGCTTTGAGCATATAAAGTCTGAACTGCTATTGTAACAGTCTGAAAAGCAAAACTGAAGCAGACCACTTAAAACTTGTCACGTTAAATTGCACTGCATTATTCCTCCATTTTTAAGCTACAACTTATCAAATTTAAGATTTCATGAATTGTTTAGCAGCATAACTGTTTTGTTAACACTAAAATGGGAAGTCCTTTTCAGAGTTGGAACTAGTATAATCTATAGCAAGCAGGCTGGCAGTTTCTACACTGATGCCCACTTCATTCCAACCTGGACTCCTGCTGCCAAGGCCAGCACCTTTTGGTTTTCCAGCAACAGGTACACCATCTCAAAGACTGGAATCTGAGCATCCAGCATAGGACTAGTTACTGTGGAACACTTCCAGATACATGGGCAGAACCATAGAGTAGTAAGAGCTGGATCTCAGATTCAGAACGTAGCATTCACCAAAGAGCATGCAGGTTTCTGAAACTGCAGTGCTGTGAGTGCCCTAGAATGGCAAGTTTAACTTACTAAGGAGGAACTGGACATCCTAAAGAGAGACCCATTAACAAATCTACACATTGTACCAACTATGTTATGATTAGAAGTCCATTATCAGGAGATAACCAACGAGATTGATGCAGATCATTCCTATCAAAGGAATTCTATGCCTGCTCCATTTTAGTGTCAGTGGATGATTACAGAACAAAGGATTTGCATGGCAGTTTATTATAGTCTTACTAGCTTAACAGCAGGTGGAAAGTAGGGGCATAGCCACAAGGTTTGGCACATGTAACCAACTCATGCCCCAGTGCAGCCTCTAACCCCAAAGGTTTGGCACATGTAACCAACTCGTGCCCCAGTGCAGCCTCTAACCCCAAAGTGCTGGGGGACAGTATAACAGTCATTACTGCAAAAGAAAGTGTAATAAGGAGAAATTTGATCTAGCCAGCCTGGCATATTCATATTATATGCCAGAGCTTTAAGTTCTGACACACCAATATACAAGGTTATAGAAAGTATACACTAAGAGTTCCCACCACATACCTAAATTGGAGTATGCTCCAGATGCTATTTAGAATGGCATGCTTACTCTACCTTTTCATATCAGACATTCATGTAGATAATATACCTACAGAAACTGTTCTCCCACCATATGTGGTCAGTCGTACAGCTTGAAGGATGCTGCTGCCTCTGCCCAACAAGAGACTTCTTATGGTGCAAAATTAGCCATTCATCTTAAGGATTCACAAGGCCTTAGTGTGCTTGCAAGTACCAAGTGTATCCCTCAGGACAGTTTTGTTTACTTTTATTTCTTACATGCAAAAGGACTACAGTAGGTAATCCTGGACTCAGACAAGTTATTCCAGATACCCACTTTCCAATTTGGCAGAGGTGGGAGTGCAACCCTACACTGACACTCAAGGAGCACAATCCTGAATTGAATACCAGAACATGCACAACCATCCACCAACAGCAAAAACAAGCAATATGGAATACGATGCCAACAGCTGCATAACCAGGAAAGCTGCCTAAATGGTACAAGTGGTCTAAAAGCAGGGTGGCAAATGGATTAAGCATTAGCATATCAAGTGTTGCAACAAGGATGGTCCTAATATTGAAAGTAATTTCAGCCATTGCATATAGGTTATGATCCAAGCTAACACTATGGAGGGTTTGACTGAATGGGTCAGTCATTTGGCTGAGGCATAACCACAACCAAGGCTAAAAATGCAAAGCCCATGTCAACTTGATGGCCACTTTGTCTTGCCCAAAACTTGTCTTAACTGTACCAGGGACCAGATAGAAGAAATTTTGGAGCCAAGGCAGGAAGAGATCATTGCAGCCCAACTTCATACCCTTGACACCACACGTGTCCATCTTTGGACACTCTACATACTCCCTTCCACCCTCTTCTGCTTATGTCAAGATTCTTAAAAAACAGGAAATTCAAGAGTACATGTTCACATGAATAAAAGTATCATCCCTGTTTGCTGTACTAGCTAGAAAGGCCACTTTTTATAGCCTCCAGTATCTTTTGGAACCTACAGTCTGATTTCAGCCATTAGCCTTAACACCAGAGCTTGCCTATACAAATATCCTATATTAGGATAAACACTCAAAACATGCCTCCTCAGGTCTAACCCACATTCCTATGTGACTAAGAGAAAACTAGAGACACTTAAATAGGACTATAAAGAATGCAACGCAAATAAAACTATAGAAATATTAGAGACAGCCTTAAAGTGCTGTCCAAGGACACCACACCAGTCTGAAGTGACTTAATCTGGAAGCCAGTTATTGTCAGTATGACAAAGGAAGTAGCCTTCACTCAGAAGTGCTCAAGCTTAATCATGCTAGTTTTCTTTTGTGTAGCACTCCAATCCCCATCAGGTTGGTTACTAAACATTTGAGTGAAGTACTGCATGCTAGTTTTGCTAAACAGCATCCTTAAGCACTGGGTGCTTAATAATAGAGTTATTGCCCAGGCAGAATGGTATCTACCAAAGGGACCACTTCTGCTGTAAAGGGGGGCAATGCTGTAGCCAAAATTTCTGCTGTATAATCACCTCAGACCATCCCCACAAATTTACCTGCCCCCTTCCTATGTAGGAAATAACCACCCACAAGTAATCAGACTTCTGCTGAACTGGTTGCCACTGGACTTTTTTTCTGACATGTACAAATGAAAGCTGAACATACAAATCCAATACATTTTTCTCTGGACAGTTTTCTGGTTCATGTGTACCCCTTTCATTTATGAAAATGGCACAAGGATGGCTGATGCTTCAGCTGCACCAAATCTCCTACTCAAGGTAAGTACTGTGGCCAAGTACAAGCAAACTCCAAGCTATAACACTGCTTTATGTGTATCCTGTAGTGGAGGTTAGGATCTGCAACAAGTAGCTAAAATATGCCACTAAAAACAGTTCATTAACTGAAATGTTATAAGGAAAAATAGGATACCTTAGGGATAGAGATCATATATACAAGTACAAGAACTGAAAGGTACCCCTTGAAGGAGGAGTATACAGAAAGAAAGTGTCGATACTAAACAGTTGGCTTAGCAAATGAGGTTTTCAAAAGTACAATTGGTCTGAGCATACAAGTGGATTAGAGGTAGGACTATTTAAGGCACTTCAAAAGCTAGTGTGACTCAATACTTGAGTTATAAGTACACTTTAGATATATTTAGGTCCTCTAAACCAAGTGAGTTAAGAAAGCCTCAATGGACAAATCTGTTTTATACCCATTACACAAGTTAGGTTTAGCTATCAACTACAGTTAAAAAAAAAACTATGCAAACATGAGCCTGTGACAAAAGGGGAGCTGGTGACAGATGTCCATATAGTCTTTGGAAACATGGGCACAGGCATTGTTTACAATAATCTGGGTTGGTCAAGAAAGTCAACAGGTTAACAGAAGCAAGTAATTACAGTGAAACTGTTCATAATGGGTCAGTAACCCAAGCTGGGTTATTTGTGACCAGTCCATTAGTGAAAACTGATAAGACATTCTATGTAACCATTCTTTAGTCTAATTTTGGTAATGCAGCATAAATTTCAGCTTTTACAAGATGCATCCATATTTGCACTACAAGCAAAGTTGAAATTTGTAGATATTAACTTGAGGAACAGATTCTATTCCCATTTAGGACTGTCTGCATCCAATATTGTAGTTGTTTTAGATGAGTAGGGGGAACTGCTCATAAAACCTTCCTAGCCATGAAGTGTAGAACATGTGAACACAGGTCGCTAATAGAATTAGATCCCAAATGGTAGCCAGTAGAGTTCTATATCTGTGAAGTTAAGTAAGAGGGGGCCCCCGAAGCTTCAAAGCCTTGCACACACCTTGTGCAACTTAATGCAGTATGGAGTTCTGCACACAAAAGCAATAGTACTAGAATCCTACTTTAAGTTGCAGTATAGCCCTGACCTTAAATTTGTTAAGTAGCCCAGGCATTAGTCCATAAATGGAACAGGATGACAAGTTTAACTCCTTCCATTCTTGAGCTTTTAGAATGAGCTGCATGCAGGAGGGGTTTCCAGTGATGCAGCAGCAGCATAAAGGCAGTGCTGGATAAAGCATTCAATTACTTTCCTAAAGTAAAATAAAGATGTTATCAGTACAATAGAAATAATGAACTTCCCATGTGCAGTGCTATACCTGTACCTGTGACACCTCAAATTTGCAGTAATTGAAGCACCGGTTACTCCAGAAATAGACAATTAATGCGGACTGATTTGAGGCTGATGGCATGGCAGCCTTAGTGGCAAGCCCAGGCAGGCAAAACACAGGTGAAACATTTGATGGATCCAGAAAGGAAAGTCTGCATTACCTAAATTTTACAGCAGCATCCTACAAGACCATACATGCAGAGGCTTACCAACCAAATCAAAGCATGCTGAAACATTTGCAGATAGTGTACATTAGGTGTATTGAGGGTGTAGGTATCTCTCAACTGCCAATATTTTTACAGACTGTCTGGATTTTTGCCTTATTTTGGTGTGTTCCTCAAAATTAACAATGGTAAACCACTAGAGAATGAAATCATTAAATGACAGACATTGGAGTTTCAAACTTCATAACCATCAGAAATGCATTCCAATACAAAACCTGTTATTCTAACAACTGTTTTACGTTTATAAGAACAATATTTAAACTCCATCCCTATTTTTGCCTTTGTCCCCCCATTATGTTTGTTTTTGTCCATATTTCTTGTGCTAAGAGGTTGAGAGGTATGGGGTACAGCAAGAGAGCTACAAGTAGAAAAAGATTTGCTAGGTACACAGTTATTTATGATGTCAGTTTTAGAGGACATGCACAACACTGACAATAAAATGCTACTAAGTAGCTTAGGGTGCACTACTAATGGATATGGAGTTTCAAGCAGCACAATACTAGAGTGTTACAACTTAGTAAAAACTGGAAGAGAAATTCTGCAAAGCTAGAGTTCCACGGTGATACCTTAAACCTGCTTTAACTGTGCAGGTCACTAAAAGCACAAACATGCATGTCCACAGCTAGTGCTGTTTGGCTTTATTGGCATGAATGTGCCGATAAAGACTTGGTCATGAGCATTCAGAAGCCATATAGCTAAAATATTTTTTTTAAATATCACATTGGCCTCCCTCCAATACAGGAGGTTTAAGTTGGTGAGCTCTACCTTATCTGAGTTTTACTGCTTCACAGTTTTATCAAATAGTCTGTGCGACCTTTACCTTTTCTTTTTTAAAGGGTCATAACTTCTCACAAAGCACAGACTGCTGTAATCTGAGGCACTGGTGCTCAGTATTTTTCTGACATTTAAAAACAGGCAGAGCAGACCTTGCTGTACATGTCAACACATTGACTAGCTATTCATAAACAGGAGGTAAGTTTCTGTGAGGCAAGCTTAGATTTGTGAAGCTGACTAACTTGAAATTGTATCCTGTGGCACATTTGTCACTAGCTTTAAAAAACTTTGCTTTTGATACTGAAGTTTCCCGCTGAAAGAGGAACAGCCCTTTAAATGGTCTGAATAGCAAGGTAATCTTTAGAACACAAACGGTCCTCCAAATGTGCAGAGGAGGGATAGTGTTCTAAAAAACAAAGTCCTTGCAAGTCAATTGTTGCAAGCCTTCATCTCATTTAAAAATGAAAGAAAAGAGGGAAAAATGTTAGTATGAAAAACTAGTATTTTTAGATCCATTTTTCATGTATTAAGGAAATGTTTCAACTTCCCATGTCTTGCTGAAGTGTCAGTGATTAAACAGCTGCTATGTTAAGTACATTCCCAGACAACAGTCACTGAACTGTCTAGCTGCCGCTCTGCATATGAAACTGGTCAAACTAATTCAAATCCTGAATGTAGTAGCTGGCTGTGAATTTTAGCATATCTGCATGCTTTAATTATAACTTAGATACTTTCTAAACAAACTTTCCAGTTCTCACTGAGCACACCTAGCCTATGGAAAAAGTACAGTTTTGTACCTACCATAAATGTAGATGTCCAATAGGTATGCATCTGCAGTCCTAACAAATGGGTTGTCCTGCCTCAGGCAGCCCTTCGGTCGGCCGGATTCCAAAGTCTGGGTCTGGCCTCGGCTGATGTCGCACTTCACCCGACATCATCGCTGCTGGGGTATAAAGGCATCAGCCGACGCCATTTTCCTCAGTGTTTTTTGCCCCAGATGCCAGGTGCCCTCTAGGAAGGCTAAATTTGGATAAATGCAGATAATTCCAAACAATAGAGAGCAAAATATATATACACATATATATATATATATATATATATATATATATATATATATATATATACAAACAAATACACCATAATAGATTCCCCCAGCTAGCTAAAAGTGGGGTAAGTGGGGTAAGTACCCTAGGAATACCACAGAGGGGAAGGAGGGTGGGTAATCCTGACTGCAGATGCATACCTATCGGACATCTACATTTATGGTAGGTACAAAACTGTACTATGTCCTTCAAGGATGCATCTGCAGTCCTAACAAATGGGTAGAATACCATAGCCAAACTGGGGGAGGAGGCACTAAGATAATGATGGTGTAGTTAAGATCCCTTGCAAAACAGCAGTTGCAAAACCTGCTCGGGATCTGGAGTATAAAGGAAGATTATAATGCTTGGCAAATGTATGCACGGAGCTCCAAGTAGCAGCTTCTAAAATGTCTTTGGTAGCCACTCCTCGTAGGAAATCTGTAGTGGTGGCTGTAGCTCTTGTGGAATGAGGTCTGATATTTTCAGGAGTTGTCTTTCCATGAAAAGAGTAGCAGAATCTAATGCAATTTCCTATCCATTTTGAGATTGTCTGTTTTGAAATTGCTTTTCCTTGCACTCCTGTTGCATATGCTACCAGAAGCTGGTCAGTTTTTCTGCTGGTTTTAGTTCTGTCCAGATAGTAGAGTAGTTATCTGTGCACATCCAAGGTGTGTAGTAGTCTTTCCCCCCTGTTCTGTGGGTTGGGGAAGAATGTGGGTAAATGTATAGCTTGGTTCAAGGATACCCTGGAGACCACCTTTGGCATAAAAGTAGGATTGGTTCTCAGAGACACTCTATCCTGATGGAAGATAAGGAAAGGCTGTACTGCCATTAATGCCTGTAACTCAGATACTCTTCTTGCTGAAGTGATTGCTAGCAGGAATGCAGTTTTCCAAGATAAGAACTGTAAGTCTGCTGTTGCTGCTGGTTCAAAAGGAGGAAGTGTTAATTTTTCCAGCACAAAGTTGAGATCCCATGCAGGCAGAGGTGGCTTCCTTGGAGGCTTTACGTTTTTGATTCCCCTCAAAACTGCCTGAGTAGAGGGTGAGAGAAGACAGGAGGATCCATGTTGTACTCTGCTGAAATTGCTGATGCATGAATCTTAATGGAGGAGTAGGACAGGCCATTGTGGAACAGTTCTGCTAAGTATTCCAGGATGTGTGCTATGTTTGCCATTGAGACATTTTCTCCCTTTGCTGCACTCCAAATGAGGAATCTTTTCCATTTGGCTGAGTATGTTTTCCTAGTGGAGGGTCTGCGAGCCTCCAGGATAATGTCCTTAACCCTCTGAGATAAATCTGGTTGATTTTGTTTCATGGGATATTCCAAGCAGCTAGCTGCAGTGTCTTCAAGTTTGGATGCAGGGTCTTGTAGTTGTTCTGTGTTAGAAGTAAGGGGCATAGAGGCAGAGGCCATGAGTGTGCCCGAGACATGCTTCTCAGAAGCGGGTACCAATGTTGTCTTGGCCAGTCCGGAGCTATCAGAATTACCTTTGGCTGTTCCTCTCTGATCTTCAGTAGGACTTTGTACATCAAAGGAAGAGGTGGAAATGCATATGCTGTCAGGTTTTTCCAGCTGAAGGATAGAGAGTCCACCCTCCAGGCAAGTGGGTGGTATACTCTTGAACAGAATTTCTTCAATTGGTGGTTGTGTGGGGAGGCGAACAGGTCTATCTCTGGCATTCCCCATTTCTTTGTTATGGTTCTGAAGATATCTGGATGCAGCATCCATTCGTGAGCATCCGTGGTAGTTCTGCTTAAGGTGTCTGCTAGTGAATTTTCTTTCCCTGGTACAAATCTGGCCTGCAGATGAATGTTGAGATTCAGGGCCAAATGCCACAGGTCCATTGCCATCCGGCATAGAGGGTATGAGTGAGTACCTCCCTGTTTGTTGATGTACCACATAACTGTGGTGTTGTCTGTCCTTATCAGCAGGTGTCCTTGTTGGAGGAATGGTCTGAATGCCTCGATTGCATGTTTCACTGCCAGCATCTCCTTTAGATATATGTGAAGATTCAACTGGTCTTGGGACCATAGGCCTTGTATACACTTGTCTTCCATGTGTGCCCCCCAGCCTATGTCTGAGGCGTCCGTGGTGATTGTCTGGCTTGGATGTGGTTTGTGGAAAGGCAATCCTCTGTTTATCTGACAGGCCTGAGCCCACCACAGGAATTCTTTCTTCAGGCATGGAATAATTGGTGTCTGGGCTTCTAGACTGTGCTTGTGTTGAGACCATACATTCCTTAGGTACCATTGTAACTTTCTCATATGCAGCCTGGCATGCGGAATCAAAATTATGCAGGATGCCATGTAACCCAGGGCTTGCAGGATTTTCCTTGCCGTAAGCTGAGTTTGTGTTGTTAGTGCCATGAAATAGACTGGTAGTTGCTTTTGTTTTTCTTCTGTGAGAAAAGCCATCTGAGTTGTTGTATCCAGTTCTGCACCCAGAAATGTTATCCTTTGGGATGGTACTAGCCTTGACTTTTGAATGTTGACTGTGTATCCCAAGGCTTGCAACAGGTGTATGACATTGGCCAAATCCTTTATTAATTTTGTCTTGCTGTCCGCTTTTATTAGGCAGTCGTCCAGGTATGGGTAAATTTGAATTCCCTGAAGCCTGCAATGAGCAATTACTGATGCCAGGCATTTCGTGAATACTCTGGGCGCAGTAGATAAGCCAAAGGGTGATGCTGAGAATTGATAATGCTCTGATCCTGCAAGAAATATGAGGTGTCTTCTGCAATCTGGTCGTATAGGGACGTGCAGGTATGCCTCCTTGAGATCTAGAGTCACCAGCCAAGACTCCTTGCCCAGCATGGGAAGAAGTTGCTGGAGGGTCAGCATTTTGAATTTTGGAACAATGAGGTATGTGTTCAGTGCGGACAAGTCGAGAATAGGCCTCCATTGATTTTCTTTTCTTGGTACAAGAAATAGTCTGGAGTAAAATCCTTGGCCTTGCTCCATAGGTGGTACCTTTTCTATTGCTCTCATCTTTAGTAAACTGATGATTTGTTTTAGAGCTTCTGTTTTTTGGCTTGGTGGAAGGTTTGGCATTCCTCTCCTTTTTGGTAGAGTGTGGAAGTGAAACCTGTAGCCCTTGTCTATTGTTTGTAAAGTCCATTTGTCTCCTGTAATGCAATGCCAGTTTTCTGAAAATAAAGCTAGCTTTCAGCCCAAGGGTGCTTCTAGTTGTTCCCTGGTAGGCGGAATGAGAGTCAAGTCATTGTGTCTGTTCTGTGGAAGTGGTTGTAGTGGCAGCTGTGGCAGCACTTCTCTGGTTGGCAGGTTGCTATTGACGACCCCTGTAGGCACCTCTTGATTGGTTTCTGCCTCTTGGACGTCTATTTCTGCCTCCCTGTGCTTTGGATGTGTCTGGAAAGGACCATTTTTTCGAGGGCCAATTCCTGCTAAACCTTGGAGGTTGGACCTGTAAAAAATCCTTGACTGTTTGGACAGATTTTGCTTTTTCTTCCACTTTCTTTAGAACCTCCTGTGCTGGGGAGCCAAACAAACTTTGCTTCTCCATAGGAGCATCTAGGAGTTTTTACTTAACATGGTCTGGTAAGGATTGCTCTTTTAACCAGGCATGCCTTCGAATCACTGCTCCAGTCATAGCTGATCTAAAAGAAGCCTCCAGTGCATCAAAGCCACATTTTAAAAAACGATTACTGACCTGCTGAGAGTTATGTACCAATTCCTGAAGGGACTTACGGTCTATAGGTTCAGGACAGGACAGTTTTTTATTTAGCTGGTCTAATAAAAATTCCTGGTACTGTATCATGTGAAATTGACAGTTTAAGGCCCTGGCAGAAAGAGTAGCAGATGTATAAACTTTTTTACCCCATCTCTCCAATGCTCTAGATTCCCTTTCAGAGGGAAGAGGGTTTTTGGCAGAGGCAGCTGCAACACCTTTAGGGCCCTGAGAAATGGTTTCTGGGTCTGCAACATGAGCCTTATACAAGTGGTAGTGTGAGTCCGGGACCCTGTAATATCTGTCAGGCTTTGCAGGGGCCGGAGGAAGAGAATCAGGGGCAGTACTGGCATCATTATATGCATCATCAACAACAGATAGTACAGGCGGTATGGCTAAAGGCCTATGCTGTGGTAAATGTAAAAAAGTCCTTAGCCTTTTCCTTGAATCTGAAAAATCCTGGCCCTGCCATTGGAAGTGTTCCCTCATTGAGTGTAGGGTTTCCCCAAAAGAAAATTCTTCAGGAGGAGAAGCAGAAGGTATGGAGTCTTCTGCATCAGAATCCTCATAAGGTGAATATGGGCCTTCCTGATGGTCAGATAAATCTGAGCCATCCGAGGAATAGTCTGAAGAGAGAGGTTCAGGTGGTTCAGTCCTAGGCCCCTTATCTGCAGGGGTTGAGAGGCCCTGTCTGGGTGAGGTTGGGACCCCCTGATCAAAGAAATAAGGTCCTCAGCAAGGCTGAGTATCTGGGAACTAGAAGTAGGCCTGTGAGAGGGAGCTTTAGTAGGTAAGGCCTTGGAAATTTTGGCTGCTTTAGCCCTGGAAAAGGCCTTGATAGACATAGAAGCAGGGGGTCTAGCAGCCCCACGTGCAGGAGTAGAGATGTCTAAAGGAATAGTGTCTGACAAATCCTGGGTGACTGCTTCTGCAGCAGTAATATCTGAAGCCGATTCAGCCATGGCCTGTGTGGCCTCGGTTATCGGAGGCATGCTTTCAGCCGAAGGAAGAACCGAGGACTCGGTTTCAGCCGAAACCGAGACACTCGCGGTAGGCCTAACCGTGGTTTCAGCTGAAACCGCGGGCCGCAAGTGTCGGTCCTTTTCCTTGCGTTTTTTAGCTAATTGTGTAGTCGGAGTCTCCAACGGCATTTTATATGCAAAAGCGGGACCAAAAAACTCTTCTGCAAACTCCGACCGATGTCTAAGCGTCCGTCGGTAGAAGGAAGCACAGGCTAAACAAGCTGATACGTCGTGGTCTGGGCCTAAGCAAGGAAGGCAGTAAGAGTGGAAATCCTTATGAGGTATTTGTTTCCCACAAGTTAAACAATTATTTACTTTTTCTGACATCGGCTGAGGCAAGAAAGAGTCCCCAACGGGGTACTTAGCTTTTTTAGAAGTCTTCGGTAGTAGAAATCTCTGGATCTGACCGACCGGCACTTGCGAACAGCTTCTGCTTTGGGCACCGCGCGGCAAGAAAGACTCAAAAAAATGGCGTCGGCTGATGCCTTTATACCCCAGCAGCAATGACGTCGGGTGAAGTGCGACATCAGCCGAGGCCAGACCCAGACTTTGGAATCCGTCCGACCGAAGGGCTGCCTGAGGCAGGACAACCCATTTGTTAGGACTGCAGATGCATCCTTGAAGGACATCCACTACATGTAAAATTTTGTAACATGTAGTCCGATACTATATCCATTCTTGAAGGCAAGTCAGATGCTCTGCAGTACCAAATATGATCTGTGTAGGTCAATGTGCTTAAACTCTGATAGTGCACATCCAGCATTAAAAATGCAGATTTACTCAACTTGCTGGAGTAGGTTTGAATAATCTGAGAAACAAGTTAAATCAGCAAACGTCATAATACTGGCAGGCTTGCAATTTATACTAACAACTGTTCAATCTTCCAGTGGAAAGACTGAGTAACGGGCCTCGTTACTTTGAAGAGCAGAGGCTACAAAGGTGGCAACATTGTCACCATCCCATCCTTCCATACACTATAGCCACATTGGAGAAGTCCAAAACAATTGCACTGCTTCCTGTGCAAAAAAACTCTAAAGACCCACTAAGAAGCCATATGAAACCCCAGACTAGGACACCTTAGTTTGCAGAAGGAAGTTTGAGCTTTTAAAAAACAAACACACATTGAATTCCATCCCTTTCAATAGGGAGGAAACACCTGGATGTACATCTTTTTGTCTGCACTAGGACAGCACCCGTCTCGATTCTCTAAACTTTTGCAGAGACAATCTCCTTTCACTACAGTATTTGGGGGGCAAGCTCTCACACCTCCCCAAACTTATACCAACTCAGATGGTCATACTTCAGAGAAACATGAATATTCCAGGAAATGGCTATTTTGTACTATATGCAAGGTAATTTTATTTTCAGCTATTCAGTTTGTTTTGGGACTTGCTCTAGCAGGTCCAAACATTTCAAATGGTTACCAACTAGGCAGCTTGTTGGTCACGTGGGGGATGCATATTCAAAGTTAGCATGTGGATCCTTTCAGGCAGGTGGGGTGGACAATGCAGGTAGAAACATGGGTTAGAATTAAAGACAGCTAATGAATGCCTGACAATGGAACAAGGTCACAGTTGTTTACTGTAGCTAAAGGTTAAACTGAATATAAAGTACTCAGCACACCCATCTTCCTCTAACACTGCATAAAGTAGGCAATAGACAATACCATTTTGACAAAGAGCACAATTCTGCATTTAAATATTACAATTTCACTACAAATTGGTATTATTATGTGCAACCAAGCAGTTTGTCACCTCTATTGCTGGCATAATGGGGAAAGGTATTTCCCTACCAAGCAGGGAAACATCTTAGCTATATGCCCCTTTTCCAGCCTGCCTTCTCAGCTTCAAGAAGAGAAGATGCTATCTTCACAAGCTACCCCAAGACCAAGATGGTGTGGTTTCCAGGACTCTATACACAAACTGCCAGAAAATGGTACAGCCAGTGTATTTCTAACTGTACTGAATACAAACCCAAATCATGCATGTTTTTGGACAATTTATAGGTACTGTAACAGACATGCCTGAAGTTACTAGCCACTGCCAGACATTCAGCATAAACATTAATGTACTGACATATTGGGCACAATTAGCACAAGTATAGCCAAAAGAACATGCCATGCACAGGCACTCAGCTGACAACCCAAAGTACAGACATGCACAAAAGATTTGCAAAACTTTATTAATATTAGAGGTACATGTAAATCACATTTTATAACTATTCAGCAGCTATCCCCATTACAATGTCAGTAAATTCCAAGTCCAATTTAGTGTCAGCTCAACTACACTGAAGGACTGATGCAGTTATTTTCAAGGCAAATTATGATAGAGATATGCAGGAACTGCATAAATATACTAATTAAGAAGATGATGACTTTTAAATATCTGAAGATATTTTAGGTACAGCAAACAATTTTATTGTGCAACCAGAGGCTATAGGAATCAAGTTATAGTCAAACCAAGTGATAGAAAATTCATGCAGGCATTCAAAGACAATGCTCCCTCTAAGCAGGATTGTCTAGATATATGTGGGACTTAAGAGCAGAATGTCTACTGCCTCAGTAGATTAAGAAATGCTTGTGAGGGCTTGGCCAGGATGTGTGGAATTTTACACCCCACTGATCAACCCCAAAGAGTAGCCAGACAATTCTTGTACAGCTACCCTCCTCCCAACATTATCAGTAATAAAGTGTAAAATTAAGCCTGCATCATGCAAAAAGAGTTTTTGACTAGCTAGATGATGAGAAATGGTCTCTCAGCCCTGTTTTTGATGGTTCACTTCCACCCCTTTCAAAGTGGCAGGATTTGAGTCCTTGGTCTAGGCCAAAGACCATTTACACATTTTTTCAGACAGGGACCGGGAACTTCTGGATAAATTGTATTGCACCAAGGGAAAATCAGGACATCATACCCATGACCAGATTAAAACTTAGCTCAGGACATGCACACAACCAGGTCAGTATAGAAGATTACCACTTATCTATAGCATGTCATTGGATGAGGGATGAAAAGCTGACAACAGTTAAAAGCCTACACAAAAAGTAAGAATACTCACAGAAAGCACAAGGTACCCCAATGGAAACAGAAAAGTACTGCAAGGCAACAATGCTAACCACTGAACTTTTGTGCAGCTCTAGGCAACAGTTACCACTTATTTATGCACCATAACTTACATGGTGCAGATTTAACTTAGACCCAAGTTTTACAGCCTGTATTATTTACCACATTAGCTTACTAGATAATACAGCAACACAAGTTACAGAAACCAGTTCGGAGGCAAACAAGTCTGGCACTGTATATACAAGTAACAATGCATACTAATCTGGAGAGTATAGTGGGGATGGCAAGTTAAAGAAACCATGGGTAAAGGGTTGAGAGTAAATGGAGTTAAACAGATTTTAATAAACGTAAATAGCTTGACTTGGCCAAAGATGCTCAAAGGGTATGATGCATCCAACAGCAGACAATGACAAAGGGATTTAATGTGCAAGTTGAGAGAACAGTGGTTATAAGCAGCATAATCAGAAATGTAGTCATTTTGGTTCTCAGACACAAGGAGAGAATGGAGACAAAGTGCTTCTTAGTGGATAATTGGCCAACATTAAATGTCAGTACCCAGAACATGCACATTGACTTCAAAGTTGGTCTTTACATAACCCCATTTCAAGGTTGAAAATGCAAAGCCCGATGCTAGAGTTTATGGTTCTTTAGCATCTAGAGGTGGCTCACATTGAGTAAATGGTATACATTTACAAATGTCAAGTCTACCAATATGAAAGACCACAGTAAAAAGATCACATTATCAGGCACATGATGGGCAATTTAAATAAGTTTTCCCATGAAGTGTAACATTTTCAGGCCCCTGCTCATTTAAAGAACTATGGATAGAGTGACGAAGTGGTAAATCCCTGCCCGAGTGTTTCAGGTCCTGGGGACAAATCCTAATCTCCAGTCATCTATGTGGAATTTAATATTCCACCTGTGTGAACAATAGTCTACAAAGTTATTTGCTCCTACAGCTAGAATACAGGGTGTCCACTTCCCTTCTTCACATGTGGTCTAGATCATGGCTAAAAAAGGCAAGGACCAACTTGATGAACATAGTATAATCACATTTTAGATTGTCAAAAACACAATCATGTCTATGCTGCCCAACAGATTTGACAGATTTCAGTGATAAGCTTTTAAGGGCTATAAAATATCTACAGATTACAAAATTAATGCCTGAAACATACATTTGCTTGTCTTTGAGAGACCTAGACAATAACTTTTACAGCTGTGTGGAGGCAATTCATTTAGTCTCTCTAGGGGTATAGGGCAGATATGGACATATGTCTTTTCAAGTATGAGCCAAGCTGGAGTATATAAAATTACAGAAACTATTTTTGCTATGGTCTGGGAGACTAGTTTTGAAATCAAGTTGGGCAGACAAATGTTACCAAGAGGTAGTGTCAAGCATAAAGTTCAGACAGCCTTTGCTTTATTGTTGGATACAAGTTTCTTGGGAAACAGCAAGAATACACAACAGGATCAGTAGCCAAGCAATAGCAACCCAACTGCTGAAAAGGGCAAAGTACTCATTTGATTAAGTAATAGTTTTAAGTCAGACAAAAAATTGAAAATAACCTTGACACTGTTTTGCTTTCCATTATAAGAGCAGTGCCTTTCAATATTAAGAAATTTCAGTAGTCAAGACTTGCTTACAGCATGGATCTCTTGCTTTACAATTCTCAAGGCAAAAGTTAGGGCATTTTTTAAGATATAGCTGAAGCATGAGAGAAAAGGATTCTTTACTCCAGGCTTTTAGCCTTTGTGATGCCCCTGCACTGGCCCACTAATCAAGGAGCCTCAATCCTTACCACTAGCACCAGTGAGGGACGTACATCTTGGGAGGATGACAAATACACACACAGTAAAGTACAATTTCCCTTAAGAGCACACAGAGATCACAGTCAGTCTGGGGCTGGTTTCTCCCACTTTCTAAGCAAACCAAACACTCTGCAAGTACGGAATGCATGGCCAAACCATGAACCTATCAAAACACCAAAGGCCAGCATAAAGAGTACATAAGGCACTTGTAGACCAAGTAAACTAAAGGATTCCTTTATTCAGACCAGTTTCGGCTACCCAGCCTTCCTCAATGAAACAAAATCACAAACATATTGCTGATTAGGCTATTTATACCCACCCCCAACCAATGGAAAACATGGTTCAGCCAAAAAGTAAAAAAACTGAAAAAAATATATATATAATACATAAAGCATTACAAATGGAACCATAAACAAAAATCACATTTGAGTATTGATAACTATGCATGTATAGAAAAAAATACATATGAAAACATTATTTATACATGTGGTAGCATACCTACATATAAAAATGTATATGTATAAATACATATGTATACATGTTTAAGTACACAAACATGCAGTCAATACAAAATGTGTTCAATAAAATTCTTTGATATACATAACGACAACAAAAAAGAAACATATCCAACTGTGGTGTCCTGCATATGCCTCAAAAGGACATACACTTATAAACATCCATGTATATGTGAGTAAATAACTAGAGTTACATATAACCAGTCAATTATATATGAATATGTTATATATAAACAACATATGATGTATAGAACAAATACTACTACACACATGCATAAAAATCAACAAAATGGACATAAACATCCATAATGTCCTTCATAAGTGGTCATTAAGTCCTGGGGAAAATAACACCCCTAGGTTAATAATCCAATATTTTTCTTTGTGGTTGAGAATTGTGTGCCAACCTTGTTGGTTACTTCTATCCCCTATTATTTTATCAATAACCATAAACTTGAACTCGGCATTGGCATGTTTAATGCTGTGTCTATATAGGGCATTAGTTTCTCTTTTGTTACGGATGTCACTTCTGTACTCCGACATCCTGATTCTCAGTCAATGGGAGGTTTGGCCAACATAAAAAGCTGAGCATTTGCATGTAGCTAAATAGACTATCCAACTACTACCACAATTTCTAAAAACCCATAAATCATATACTCTACTAGTGTTGGCACTGGTGAATTGTTTCAGTTTGCTCACAAATTGGCATGACCCACAGTGTCCACATGGGAACATGCCCAGTAGTTTGTCCCCAGTCATAGTCATTTGTTGATATACTGCTCCCCCACTCTCCTTATGCTTAAAGTGTGAAAAAAGAGCACTCAATGTTTTTCCACGTCTATAGGAGAATTGGCATCTGGGACCTAAATATTTCCTAAGTTCATCATTGGCCAAAAGTATATTCCAATGAGTATCTAATACATCCCTGATGACATTGTGGTTGCATCCATAAGTAGTCACAAACCTGAGAATTTGACTTTCTTGTGTGGTCCTACGTTTTTTATACTCCAACAATGTGCTTCTATCCTGAGCAATACTCCATTCACTAGCTCTGACAATGTCTGATTCCCTGTATCCCCTATCCAAAAACCTTTTACACAAGTCTAGTCTGGCTTGTTCAAAATCCTGTTCAGATGAACTGATTCTTTTAATATGCATAAATTGTGACTTAGGAATGTTGCGAATGGTGTGGCGGAGGTGCATACTAGATGCATGGAGCAGGGTATTGTACTGAGGATGGTCCTCATTCCTATAAACTGTGACATCCAAAAAACTAATAGTGTCATAATGTGATGTTAAAGTAAACTCAATACCCCACAAGTTGTCATTAAGATATTCCAAAAATTCCTGCAGGTATGCCTCATCAGCCCGCCACACCATCCAGCAATCATCCAAATATCTATGCCAGATGCCTATTTCATCTTGGTAAAGGTTGTGAAGGGGATCATAGATCATGCATTCCTCAAAATAGGCCATAAAAAGATCCGCATATAAGGGGGGCAAAGGAAGCTCCCATAGCAGTACCCTGAAATTGCCAGTAGCATTCACCCTGGAAGTAAAATACATTTTTATTCACAACATGCTCTGCCATACATACCAGTAGAGTGTTAAATCCAGGAGGGTATAAGGCAGCATGTTCCAACCAATAATGTAGAGCTTGTAAACCAGCCCAATGGGGAATACTTGTATATAATGCTTTTACATCCAGGGTGCACATTAGCTAACCAGGTTCCAATTGGGTGTTAGATATTATTTGAAGAAATTGTGTTGTGTCTTGAATCCTAGCTCTGACCGAAGTCAGTAAAGGTTTTAAATACTTAGTTAGAAATGCTGACAAAGGTTCGGTCAAAGAGCCTATACCCAACACAATGGGTCTACCTGGAGGCTGAGAAAGTGATTTGTGAATTTTTGGAGGTAGATAAAGTATTTGTTTCTGCAGATCAATAACAGTGAGATGATTTTGAGTAGAACTGTTAATAATGCCTTCCTCTGCTGCTTGGCTTAATAATGTGTCAATCTCCTTCTTAAATACAGGAGTGGGGTCTATGGACATTAAAATGTAATATCTAGTGTTTGTTAATTGTCCCCTGCCCTCATTTAAATAATATCCCATATTCATGACAACCACAGCCCCTCCTTTATCAGCTGGTAAGATGACTATATTGTGGTTGCTTCTAAGTTGTTCCAATGCAGCTATTTCAGAAGAGGAAAGGTTCTGACCCAGAATGCATGATTCCCTATATGGAAAATGTAGGTCTCTTAGAACTGTTTGTAAAATTATAGAGACATGTTTGTTCATAGGTAGTTGAAATCCGGATTTGTGAAACCTGAATTCTTCAGATCTTTGAGAGTTGTTGTCTGAAAAAAATAGTTTAAGATTAAGTCTATGACAAAAAGACAAGACATCAGTAACTATATTGTATTCATCAGCAAATAATCCAGGTACAAATCCAAGGCCTTTATTCAATAATTGAGTTTGTTCATAGGTAAGTATTGCATCAGATAGATTCTCCCTCTTTCTCCAGATCCCCAGTAAGACTCCCCACTGGCACAGCTATAGGGTTAAGATCTCAGCTGGGTGTCCAAGCTAAGACCTCCAGCACCCACTCTTTCCACCAGTGCTTCGTGTCCTTGCCCAAGTAGCTCACACACACACACATGCACACACACACACACACACACACACACACACACACACACACACACACTTTGAGATTTGATCGATATACAAACACACACACACACCTGGGAAAGGCTAGCACAGGTTTATTAGCCATGCCCCCTTCTGCCCAGACTATATGGTAGTACCAGCTGCCACCAGCCACCCTTACTTATCAACTACTATAAGGCCATTACCAAAGGGTATCCAATCCTACTGTGTAATGTTACTATTATCCAAACGGTAAGTGTAACCAAGATTTTCAAGGCTATTTAGGAGTAGCCTGTACAGTGTCACCAAAGACACATGCAAGTACACTAAGAGCTTAAATATCTTTAAACAAACCAACCACGATTAAAAGTTTTAAATATATTTAATAATAAATAATAAAAAAAACAAGACAATACTCAAACAACACCGTAACTGCAGAGTTCAGAATCACAAGAAATATTTTAAAACAACATTGCAAGACAGTCTCAAATAAATACAGAAAACATCTAAACTAATCTCTACTATATTCCTATCTATATCTAAGAGAAATTACTGTACCCTAGACTTACTTACAGAGCAACACACAGGCAGAAGTGCTGAATGGATGTTTCTAGGTCCAAGACAAGATACAAAATGTACAGACTTTCTCTGAGAGAGTTCTTAAATTAATAATCAACATTACTGCTGGATTAGCTCGGACGACATCACTCTTTGTCACCTGACTTCAGTTCCCAGGCTAACAGAAACTGAACAACATTTAACATTTCTCTGTGAAAAATACATATCTCTCAGATGTTTGCCTAGAACTGGAAGTCGTAAAGCAATTAAACACTTTTACATTTGAAACCTAGTAATTATTTCCGTTTCCAGACAATAGGAAAACCTCTAGCTCTAGACATTGTATCTGCTTGCTGCACTGAAAGTGAGATAACAATCGTAAAACAATTTCAAGTTATTTTATTGAAGTTTTGCAAGTTAACTCTGTATGTTCCAGCTTCTACTATTAAAACATAAATTTACACAGGTATATAGTTTATATACATTTTTGTTATTTTCTAGTAGGATTCACTGTGGTTACATTCTTGAAGCTCAGTACATAACATACAATTCTCTTACATTTGTAGGACAAGCATATGAATCATATTAATATTCACAAATGACATATGATTATTTATAAAATTCCAGATAGCTGGGCTGGAGTGTCACATTTCTATATAAATCATGTCAATATTTTCAAGTGAAATATAATTATTTACAAAATCCCAGATAGTTGGACTGGCAGTATTTCCCTGGTGTCACAGCCTTCACCATTCATTTCTAGATGTAAGTAGGAGCTTCACAGCAAAATACTATACAGAGCTTTATAAAGTTTTTTTCTTACCTTCTAACTGTTCTTCCTAGTTATGCATTGCTTTTCCTAATTTGATGTTCCAATAATCCAGGAAAATTAATTTTTACTGCTCAGATAACTCTGACATTTTGTATGTTAAAAGTCACACTACAGAATTTGTACAACTGCTTCAGACTAAAAACAAACCATCTGGCCATTGGGATCAGATACAGGCAATGGCATATGACATTAGATTATATTCCCATTTGTGCAGCAATACTGGACAATGAAACTGATTTTGTAGAAAAATATTAACTGCTATACTGCAACTCAGCAGGAAAAATGTGTTAACTGGGCTAGTAGCCCCTTTTCAGCAAAGTCCTCAGGGGATGTGCGGCAGCAAAAAAAAAAAAAAAAAAACAATTACATATTTACAGTTGGAAATTTATTAGACAATAAAATCAATAAGCATCTTGCCCATTAGGTGACAGCAGCAATATGAACAGAACTTAGGTGCATATATTTAGGTAGTACTGAAAATTCAGAGTAGGAAACAAAGTGTGGAGTAACCGGGGAAAGCTTTAGAACTTTTGAGATTAGTCTGTTGGAGTGATGACAACATTTTACATTAGAGATCAACAATCAAGAGTCTGAAGTAGTTAGGTGCTCTGTAGCCTATACCAGATTTCAATATAAAATTAGTACAATAAATAAGACATTAAATCACCAAATAAATGCAGTTATATTCAAGTAAAACATATCAGAACACAAGATTCCTTGCAAAGTGTATAGTTTTTATTATCCCATGGTTAACTATGTTACTGCACTGTGTCAGTTATATACTTTACATGGAATCTTATTCTGTTACAATTTGCTTTTACTTGAACTGCATTTATTGGGTGACTTAACTGCTTTCTTGCTCATTATTTGGATGTTGAAGTCCACTACAAACTATAGAAAACACCCAATTATTATGTATATCCTAACAGTAACATCATTAGAATTCTAGGTCACATGATATGGAAGTAGGAATTAAATGGATAGCTGCACAGTCTACAGGAAATGCCAATGCAAGTTTACTATAATTAAGCACAGTTCCACTGAAGTATCTTAAGTAAAATATATATTACCAGAAAGCCCATTTACATGCTGAGAACATAATTACAACAAAAAGAAATGGTAGCAAATCTAGGTAGAAGAATTACAGTGGTCACCTGTAAACCCCCTTTGAACAAAGAAGCTGGGTACATACAAAGCAGACTGGGTACAAGTATTCCATTCAAAGCAGAAAAGGCAATTGAGACCTAGATATCCCCTTCATCCTCAACTGCAGGTAAACCAGTACCTTGGTGTTTGGAAATAGAATGTTTTACAAGACATAGCATAACACAATATACTCCCTTCCTAATAAATGCCCATGGTACATTGGGCACAACTGGGTTGGACTGCACAGCTAAGCTTATAAGGTCCTGGTGGTAGTTAGCCTGATATATACCTATGAACACAAGATACTCCAGCACCTACTTAAAATGATTTACAAAATTTGTGTATAAATGTAAAATCAGAGCCTCCTTATCCAAAAGGAAGGACAGAAAAAAATGCATGCTCATAGAACCCTAGTCTGAGTTTCTATTCACAAATGAAGTTATGTTTTAAGTTAGATAACTTTCACTAGTTGTACATAAAATGCAGTATTGGAAAAAATTGCACAAGCCAATATGAACGGATTCTGTTTACACAGGCACTTCTTGCAGACCAGTGTTACAAACATTAAAACAATTTATTGCAGAATTACTACACTGTAATGATGAAACAGTTAAGAGAACATTGAGTACTATATTACACTTCATTCCCCATTATCTCACCTCTTTAACACTATCCTTCACTCTTCCCAACCACCATTACTTCACCTCCATCAGTTAATTTCTTAAACTTTGTTGGAAGAATGAAAATGATTGAACGACTAGCTTCAGGCATTTAGTACAGAATATTTGTCATTTAATGCCAAGAGTAAAAAAAGCAATCTAGGCAAGATAAACTTTTCATACTGCTAAATAACCTAGCACACAGTGAGAAGTTATCTTGCAGTATTTAATACAGCACTGGTATCCTCTGTGCAACAAGACAGAAGCCCAATTCAGTACTGTGTTGTCAGACAAAAACATGACCTGTATGACATTGTTCAAATGACATTGCCAGACGAACAATATTTATACAGATATCATTTGGATTGCATGTACTAAAGTAAAATGGTAATCCACAAGACCAAAGTTACTCTGTATTTTTTTAAAGATTCCAAACAGAACACTAAAATCCTGCCTGACACCTTGAGAAAAAATGGCAGGCAAGTTGCACAGGGTTAACAAATACTACATAATCTGCAAAAGCACAAACAGAAGACTATTTGACAGAATAAAGGGTAGGGAAGTTTTCATTTGGTGAACACTAGCAGTACAGTCTCTGCATCTGCTCAAATGAAGTGTTTCCCCATATTTAAAGTTTTAAATAACATTAAATAAAAAGCTAACATAAACACATTCAGACATCAGATAAGCTCCCACACTAGCCAAAGCTAAAATAGCAGTCCTAGACAGGGCAATAGTTAAGAAATACTGAGTTAATGAGTTTCTTGGACACCACACAAAAATAAAATTATGTGTGGAAAAAATCCCCCAAAGGCACTTACTTGACAAAAAGGAATTGAAATATATCTGCTCCTGTCCTGTGAAACCTCAGGAGGCGGCAAAAAGTACCGAAGATTTTCCACTGACTGTCGATTTTCCCTCCTTAGGGCTGACCAATCAGCAGTCATAATGAAAGTATGGGCGGGAAACAGTTTCTGTCAGGCAGCCGCTGTGTTTTGGGAAAGAGGTATATAAACCAAAGGTTACTGCAGCAATGTGAATAATGACAATCATTTAACGATACTAGCAAGAAGTATACAACACAATAGCAACCCCTTACTAATGAAAATATAAGTTATACAAAGTCAGTATCTACATTGAAGCAATACGATTTTATTCACTTTAAATTCAATTTCACAAATTGGTACACTACTTCTAAATATAGATAGCCAATCAGCCAATGCCTTTTACTGTACGCTCTCACAAACTGGTAACTGGTATAATACTTACAAATACAAAGATATTCCAATAGTGGAAGATCACAAAAAAGTTATATACATTGCTTTTATTAGTACCTTGTGAGAGCGTAGGGTACACCTTACGGAAATAATACTCGTCATACCTCTCACTTTCTTAGCCCAAGAAATCTGGACGAAGCCAAAAATAACGGACAGACAAAGGCTAAAAAATAGTGACGGATTTTAAATATTGTTTTTATAAAGTTAGAATGTTAATAGAATACCAGATTTTGCATCTGCATGCATTTTTGGAAGGATATGCAATCTGAAACCTAGATGTCTGTAATTATTTTTAAACGTAGTCCTCGATGATTTGTCAGAAAACCACACATTTTATGAGGACCAGAACAAAATTATGAGGCAAAAATCTGGACAGCTGAGTGTTATTTACCCGGCAATTCAACATAGCATTACAAAATTTTAGACAGGAAACTCGCATCCTGCTTAAGCGCATGAAACAGGGGCCATATTCCTTTGCCGCACCGTACATTGACTCGCTAATCCACCTCTCTTAGAAGCCAGCATCAGAGAGTTGAGTTACTTCCTCTCCTTGCCTGTCAACTTCTTCAAGCAAGAAATCTAGACAAAGCCATAATTAACAGGGGGCAAAGGCCCAAATATGGACACGTTTTAAATATTACTCTTACAGACTTAGAAAGTTGATAGAATAACAGTTTTTTTGTATTAGCATGAATTTTCCGAAGAGTATGAAGTCTAAAACTCAAATGTCTTCCATTATTTTCTGACTTCAGTTTTCAACTATTTCCCACGGATTTGCTAAAAAAACACAATGCTGTAAAAAACGAACCAAAAAGATGAGGCAAAAAATCTGGACATTATGCGAAAATCTGTACAGTTGAGAGATACGTTTTTCACATTCTAATCGGAGCGAACAATAGTTAGGGATTTTGTCTCCCCACATAACTCCTCCTATTCGGAAGGATGTATGCTTATGTTTTTTTTTTCTCCCCATAGGAGTCTGAAATTTTGATAAGCAGTCTCCTAAAGGTTTGCTTTTTGTCCAATGAGATGCGACTGTACTTATTGGGCCAAAACAAGGTTTGTTAACGCTGCGTGTTAAAATGTCCCTTTTCGTTATACTAGATGAGTAAACTGTTAAGATACAAAATTAAATATCACTCAAAATAAATAGGTTTTGAAGGCGGGAAGATTCTGGTCTTTAATAGAACCATGAAACGCTACATTAAGGCTTTACTGCAGTTTATTTGTATGCGAAATGGTAAGTGAGGAGAAATAGCATTACAAAGTTAGACATAGTTGACCGGTACTCTTAAGCACAGAAATTTAAAAATATGACTTTTTTTCTATTTGAAAATGATTATACCTTGAAATAGTTCAACTGCATAGACTTCCCTTACATCCTACAAACATTCTTGGTTACTTCTTCACAATATATATATAGATCCGCAAGCAATTTGTCAATTGGTTGTTATTTGGATCACCTGTCAGGCATGGCATATGCAGTAATCCAGGTGAAGGCAAAACATAGTATGAACTGGCATTAGTAATTAGTTTATCAATTTTGGATAAATACATATGTGAAGCAGCTAATCATATTTTAAATGTTATGAGAAATCGTTTGCTGTGTAGTAACATTACTGCAATTTACTTAGCTCAGAGCCTGAAGCTAAATCATCACAAAAGGTTATATCCTGAAAAGTTTTTAATAAAACATTCGAAATTCCACCAGAATGTGTTTAGATAGCAGTAGCACGTGCACAGCAACTGATGCTGTTAACCATAAATTGCATACTAGCAGATGGGCATACCTTTCAACTTATTACTGCAAGAAATCTAGACAAAGCTTGACAAAATGGGGGGACAAAGCCCCCAAAATGGGGACAGATTTTAAATATTGCTCTTACAAACTTAGAAAGTTGCTAGAGTAACAGGGTTTGTATTAACATACATTTTCTGAAGGATTTGAAGTCTGAAACTCAAATGTGTGTCATTATTTGGTGACTTCAATCCTCAGGTCATCCCAGTGATTTGCCAGAAAACCACAAATTTGTGCAATTTGTTTTCTTCTGTTTCCCAAGTCACTACTCATTGTTTAAAATGTGTTTATGACTCTGTGGATACTACTTCCAGGGCTGCGGCCACTGAGCTCTTTTGAGGAAGTTTGCCTGGCTGCATTCTCAAAACCTCCCAGTAGATGTCAAGAATGAAATTTTGAATCTTCCCCTGAAGAGAAATCTAAGTTTTTTACCTCTTGCTGCAGAAGTCATCAAAAATTGCAGTTCATTGACTCTCTGATTTTTCAGCCCTCCTTCTCTAATTTGTCCAAGGGGTTCTTTACTCCCTCATCTAACTTTAGCAAAAAGAAAAATAAACAGTCATAGGAAATGTTGGTATGCAAACATTTAAAAAGCAGTGTCATGGATATTCCACAAAGAAAGCAGGAACCCTCCTAGAAAAAAGGACACTAAGTAAGAATGACTATATGAGAGACTTGATTCCCCTTCCCACCCTGGCTTTCCCTTAATCCTCCCCAAAAGTCTGCATATCCATTTCTATTTTTGGCAATATATTTTTCCAGGCAAATGGATTCTGAATGTGAAATATCTAGAGTTCAGATGACAGTAGAAGGCTCTTCCAGGGGATTCTTCCTCATCCACCACACCAAACTCTTCTCTTCTCTTCTCTTCTCTTCTCTTCTCTTCTCTTCTCTTCTCTTCTCTTCTCTTCCCTTCCCTTCCCTTCCCTTCCCTTCCCTTCTCTTCTCTTTCCTCCTGTCTTACAACATATGCCATCTGGAGACAATTTGTATTCAAGAATATTTCTGTTGCCAAAGAAAGAAAGTCTTGGTGGCCATTTCTGGAGCTTTCCTTCCTGAACCATGAAATGAAAATGAAATGATGCATATCATCACGTTCATATTCATCCAGATTTCAGGACTTTTCTTAAAGTTTTGTGTGTCTGGATCACAGTATTCATTCTCTGCCTTTCCCTTTGGGCTATCCAGTGCTCCAACAGTATTCACACAATGTCTCGATCCTGCGAGAGCCTACTGCAGACTGCAAGGTATTCACATTTTTCATTCTGTAGATGACTTGCTTATCTTTCCAGGGTCTTTTTCAATGTGTCAAGAATTTCTGTCTTGGGTAAGGGATCTCTGACACATGCTAGGATTCCATGAGAGCATTCTGAAGTTTTTCTGACTCCTCACTGTATTGCTTTTCTGGGTATCCTGCTGGACATCTCAGTACAAACAGCCTTTCTTCCATGGGAAAATTAGATCTATATTTAGATCCATTTTTGGCATTTTCCACTCAAGCTTCAGTCTCAGCAAGGGAATTTCTCAGGATTATGTGTCTCATGTCATCTGCGATTCTCATGATACCTCTTGCAAGACTCCACATGAGAAAGATACAATGGTATCAGGAATCTCGATAGTCTCAACATTGTCACCTATTGACTTTCCAAACTCTAGTCTTAGGATTAGTAAAAAAGGGAGATTATGTGGTGGAATCAACACATTTCTCAGAATCCAGGTTTCATTCTTCCCTCCTGCTCCAACCAAGTCAGTCACAACGGACATGTCAGACTTTGCTTGGAGAGTAGAATCAATGGACATAGACATGCAGGGTCTTTTGAACAGAAAAGACAGACAATAACACATCAACATAAAAGAGATGACAGCACTTAAAAATGTTCTCAAATCTCTGAATAATCTGTGGTCTGCAGGACCTCTTCTGGTGTTTACATACAACTCCAGAGTGATATGATACATAAACAAGCAACGGGGAACCAGATCTTAACCCTTTTGCAGACTAACCATGTTAGCATGGAATATTTATACCACAAACACTCTACAGGCATATTACATCTCATCAAAACAAAACTGCGTGGCAGACAAGCTGAGCAGGACCATGACAGACCATCATGAATGGAAAATGCGTCAAGGGGTCTTACAAAATTTGATATATCTGTGGGGAATATCTCAAGTAGACTATTTTGCCTCCTCACTAAACAATCAACTTGCACATTTATTTTCAAGGACTCTGTGCAAGAAGGACTGGAAGAGAGATGTATTTTCTTTTTTTGGACAGGAATGTTTCTATTTGCCCTTCTACTGATTTTCAGGGTACTTTTGAAGAATTAGAAGAACTCCCCAAAGATCATTCTGGTGACTCCCTACTGGCTCAGGTAACAGTGGTTTTCTTCTTTTGGAAGTGGCCAGGGGCAACTATCACAAGCTTTCTCACAGACTGGATTCACTCACACAAGATTAGAGGTGCTTGTTACATCCTGACCTCAAACAACTTAAGTTCATAGGTTCATAGGTTCATACTAGGCTATCTGCCCGAGGGCATTTACAAGCCTAGCCCATCGTTTTGTGGCTTACGCCACCCCTTTAGTATGGGGAACTATACCCATTATTTTTCTGTGCCTCTGTCGAGCAGTGACACTGAGGTAATCCCTGGGGTATATCTGCGATCTCCCATCCATTGGTCAAGATTTCTCTTGAACAAGGCCAGCGAGGTGCTCTGCCTCACATGTACCGGGATTTTGTTCCACAGCATAGGGAGTCTTTGGGTGATGAATCTATCCCTCCAGCACGTCCTATTAATAGCTGTGTCAAGGTTTAAGTCTCCGCCCTTGTGGCTCTGATGGATCTAGATTTTTTGAGGTGAAGCATATTCATCAAATCTGGGTTTGACATGGCCTTGTATGTTAGGCAAAGGTCACCTCTGAGCAAGCGTAGCGACTGAATAGAGCTGGAGTTCTTTCAGTCGGGCAGCATAGGACAGATTTTTGAGACCCTTTATCCTTTTGGTGAGGAACTTTTGTGGCCTCTCCAGCTGCTGCAAGTGTCGGGTCAGATACATTCCGAATGGGGCATTGTACTCAATCATTGGTCTGATGAGTGATGAGTAAAGGGAGACTATGACCTCCCTTGATCTAGATGAGAATCCCTTCATGATAAGGTGGGCAATGTAGAAGGTCTTCCTAACTACTTTAGCTACATGGGTGTCGAATGACAGACTACTATCAACCTGGGTCCCCAGGTCCCTGATAACTTCTTCTGTGCTCAGTGGATTGCCACCTATTTGGTAGCTAGGGGTAACCTTGTTTTTCCCGAAGGGTATGACTATGCATTTTTTGGCATTTAACTTTAGGCGTGGCTCTGGCACCAGTTATCCGTTTCTGTGAGACCCTTCTGAAGGATATCTGTGTCAGATGTGTTTTCTACTATGGCGCCCAGTTTGCAGTCATCTGCAAACTTTGTCAGCCATAACCCTCCTGTGTTTGCTTGTACTTCGGAAAAGTAGATGCCAAACAAGAGTGGGCCCAGGACTGAGCCCTGTGGGACACCACTTGTGACAGGCTTTGAGTCTGACATGGCGCCAGCAGCTCTGACCCTGTGGGTTCTGTCACTCAGCCAGTTTGCAACCCATCTTGTGATGTATGGGTTGACTGCTTGGATGATAGGATTTTAATACCTTTCAGGCACTTGTTTTAGGAGAAAGTGCTGCAGGTAGTGATAGAGGCAAGGAAGCCTGCTACTTGAAAATCATATGCTAGCAAATGTAAAAACATTTTCTTGCTGATGTCAACAAGAGAAACAGCAACCTCTTAGGGTTAGTGTTTCTCTGGCTTTACAGTATTTGTGTGAGTTACTATACTATGGCTTATCTTACTCCTCAATCTAGGGACCTTTACCAGCAATTTCAGCATGTCTGCCCATGGACCACCCTCTTTCAATCAAGTCTCATATCAAAATATTTTTGAAAGGGTTTCTGAGTAAGAAGTCTCTCAGAAGACCAGTGGCTTCTTAGGATCTTAATTTTGTATTAAAAAAATATCTATTTGAACCAGCTCATCTGGCTGATTTGAGGTTTTTGACATGGACAACAGTCTTACTTATTGCTTTGACCTCTGCAAGAAGAGTTTCTGAGTTGCAAGCTCAAGTCAGTCTATTTATCTCCCTGTCTTCTTTCCAGAACCTAAAATGAGGGAGAGAGAATACTTCAAACCTTGGATGCCCACAGACAACTCAGGTACTATCTTGACTTAACAAAATCTTTCAGAACTTCTGATCAGCTGGCCATTTCTTGTGAACAAAAGAAGAAAGGGCACCTGTATCAAAGCAGACTATTTCCAAATGGTTTTCTCCATTTATTTCCCACCACAACAAAACTATTTGAGGCAAGGTTAAGGCTCACTGTACTAGTGCCTTGATTTCATATCTGGCCTTTTGGAATTGGATGTATACTAGAAACAGCAACTTGGTCCTTTGTGCATCCTTTGACAAAACATTACAAACTACATTCATTCTCCCTATCTAGGACAGAGTTTGCTAGGATCATTCTTCAGGGTCTCCTGGAGCCTTCTCCTTCCTCCTCCCAGTTCTTCTATGCTAAGGTAATCTAGTCATTTAGCATAGGCTTCTGCAGCACTGATCATCATGATGAACACAGTGCAGTTGTTTAAGTAAAAATACCATAAAAGCAGATGTTCAGATTATCACTGCCACAGTAGCCGCTCCCTCCAATCCCCTTAATTTTTGTCTGATTTTTATAGCAGAATGTGGACTTTTTATTGTTATATTCATAGCACTGCTCTTTCAGGGCTTTAGCTTCCCTCTCTCTATCAGTATGAAAGCTCTGAAGGGCTTGGAGCCCAATCCTATTAGTCATCTCAAGTCAAGCTAGCTAACAGTTTGGGCATGTGGAAGGTGCCCTAAAGCTTTTGTAGTTGATCGATGTTATATTCTATGCAGGATATAACACATACAGCTTAAGCTAGTGCAGCAGTGATCATTCGAACATCTACTGTTATGGTACGTTTGCTTACATAGTTATACTTTATGGGATATCTGCATTCTTTGATACATGTTGTACACTCCCAAAGGTTTGGTGTGATATCAGCAGGCATACCTCTCGGCTATCCAGATTTTTACAAAATGTCCATATTTTTGGACTGTTCCTGATAACACTTGCGTTTTTCCTGGTAAGAAGTCACTAAATAATGAAATATATTTGGGTTTCAAACTTCTTATCTTTCAAAAAATGCACAGTAATGCACAACCGTTATTCTAGCAACTTTCTAAGTTTATAAGGGTAAAATTTAAACTCTGTCCCTGATTTGGGGCCTTTGCCCCCCATTAATTTTGGCTTTGTCCAGATTTCTTGTGCTTAGATGGTGAGAGGTATGCATGCAGGAATCTGTGATCCCACATCACTTCATTGTAAAAAAAAAAACAAAAAAATTATCCTTGTTTCCCGTCTTTTCTGACTTAGAGTAGTCCAGATACAGGCTTTGCTGTATTCTGGACTTTTGGAAAGTTCCTGTGTTGCCCATTTCCTTTCTTGGATAAAGGGAGGCTTCTTTGTTCACCAGTGGCAGTGGGGAGCTTAGAGCAGCCTATCTACCCCTGGAGGAGTGTTCCCAGTACAAGAATCTGGTAGTCTATTGGCTGTTTTGGGCCAATTTCTAGCTCTTTCAAGTCCCCCTGTATAAAACCTGCTTTGGTGCATTTTTTGCACTTGTTACTACTCAGCCAAGCTCCTAGTGGTCCTGCAGAGTGGTGCTAGCAGCAGAGAGGCTAAAAGAGTGACTGCTAACCTGATAAAAGTGTTTTTTTCCTGCTACTACCTGGGTGACTGTCCAATCTAGCTAAACTGCAAGTATTTCTGCATTCTTGAACTGTTTCAAACTGTTTAAAGTTGTTTTTGCGCCTGCACTTTTAAAGTTTGTCCTGTTTGTTGCATTTACCTGTTGAGGCTACACACTCAAGTGCGCTAGCCTGTGTTACATATTTATTGTATTTTCCTGCTGTTTGTTGCAAAAAAGAAAAGAAAAATGATCCTTGTTTCCCGTCTTTCCTGACCTAGAGTAGTCCAAATACAGGCTTTGCTGTATTCCGGACTTTTGGAAAGTTCCTGTGTTGCCCATTTCCTTTCTTGGATAAAGGGAGGCTTCTTTGTTCACCAGTGGCAGTGAGGAGCTTAGAGCAGCCTATCTATCCCTGGAGGAGTGTTCCCAGCACAAGAATCTGGTAGTATATTGGCCGTTTTGGGCCAATTTCTAGCTCTTTCAAGTCCCCCTGTATAAAACCCGCTTTGGTGCGTTTTTTGTGCTTGTTACTACTCAGCCAAGCTCCCCGTGGTCCTGCAGAGTGGTGCTAGCAGCAGAGAGGCTAAAAGAGCGACTGCTAACCTGATAAAAGTGTTTTTTTTTGCTGCTACTACCTGGGCGACTGTCCGATCTAGCTAAACTGCAAGTATTTGTGCTTCTTGAACTGTTTTAAACTGTTTAAAGTTGTTTTTGCACCTGCACTTTTCAAGTTTGCCCTGTTTGTTGCATTTACCTGTTGAGGCTACACACTCAAGTGCGCTAGCCTGTGTTACATATTTATTGCATTTTCCTGCTGTTTGCTGCAAAAAAGAAAAAAAATTATCCTTGTTTCCCGTCTTTCCTGACCTAGAGTAGTCCAAATACAGGCTTTGCTGTATTCTGGACTTTTGGAAAGTTCCTGTGTTGCCCATTTCCTTTCTTGGATAAAGGGAGGCTTCTTTGTTCACCAGTGGCAGTGGGGAGCTTAGAGCAGCCTATCTATCCCTGGAGGAGTGTTCCCAGCACAAGAATATGGTAGTCTATTGGCCGTTTTGGTCAATTTCTAGCTCTTTCAAGTTCCCCCTGTATAAAACCCACTTTAGCGTGGCTTTGCGCGATTTTGCGCATAGCGCAGCATCAGGTAACGCCGCTTAATTGGGTTTAAACCATTCTCGGCTCCACAAAGTCTGCTCTTCACTTTTTCCCTTAGAACTGATCTAGTTCTCATAATAAACACCCTATTCCTACTCTAAAGCCTGGCACTTGCTCACTAAAGCAATTATATAAGTCAGCACTAAAAAATTAAAAGCACTACACCCTCACAAACTCCCCTTGAGTACCTTGTTCCCCATTGGCCCTTTTTTCAATTATAAAGGAATTCCCAATACTATTCTAGCATGTCCAAAGGTCAGTTGTCAATCTCCTCTCCCGTCCAGCTGGTGAATCTGGGAATCTTGAGGCAATGTTACAACTGCCTCATGTACACAGACATCCCTCTCCTCCTCCCAACAAATTCCAACACATGTGAGAGATGCAACCATATAGCCAAACTGGAGGCTAAGCTCTCTCAACTCAGTACTGGCGTAACCAGTCAGGAGGAGAAGGAAACCACAGTCACTACAATTCCAGTCTCACATAGACCTACCACGACAGCAAACCAAACACATAAACACACAAAAAAATACTCGGAGGCTCTAAATAAAAATCTGCCTAAGCAACAGAGACCTCCAAAGCAGACACCCAAGCAACCGCTACCCCAAAACAAAACACGTGCAACATATAGCTCACAAAGCCAGTGTGCCAAACAGTCACAGCCCTTAAGGCTAAACAACACACCTGATACACTTGTAATAGGTGACTCTATCATCAGGCACACTGACGTCCTGCTCACCAGGCTGAACAAGAAGGTCACGGTGAGCTGCATGTCGGGTGCTAGGATCCGCCACATAACACAAGCACTCAGGTCACTTTAAGGCAAGTACAAATATGACTCAGTCATTGTCCATGCTGGTGTGAATGACCTGAGACGTACCTCCCTGGACTACATGAAAAGGGACATAGAGGAGCTCTCTGAGCATGTAGCCCAGGCCGGTATGACCCTGACCTTGAGTAGCATCTTACCGTCACCAAGAATGATGCCACAATATGAAGACAAGATGATCAATTTCAACAATTGGCTTAAGTATTGGTGTCATTCAAAGAGGATCCAATGCCTGTCAGCCTGGGATGACATGCTCGACAAGCCACGATGCTTCGCTAGGGATGGCTTGCACCTGTCACCCCTGGCCTTTCGGATATTAACAAAGGCTCTTGCCACCCCCATAGTGCCTTTTTTAGGCAAGGCTCAAAAGACAAACCCACCTCCATAGGTATCACAAGGGATTAGAAACTAAGAGTAATGCTACTCAATGTCAGAAGTCTAAACCTCAAGATGCACGCACTCGAAACTCTCCTTAGCATGGAGAACATCGATATCTGTGCAGTAACAGAAACCTGGTTCAAGGCTCCCGAGAGCACCCCAGCACATCCAGGTTATACCCCAGCCATAAACAAACTATACAATAGAAGGAGGAAGCTACTACATGATAGAGCAAAATCCCAAAAAGGGAAGGCATCTCTGATCAGTATTAGCAAAACCTATGAGCACTCATAAAATCGTCCAAGGCCAGCTTCGAGAGAAAAATTGCACAGGACACTAAGGATAATCACAAGGCTTTCTTTAGTTATGTTAGGAACCTGGGTTGGAATTCCCAGATATGCTCAGAATTAGTCCAAAATGACAAAAAATACACCGAACCCACAGACATTGCCAACATCCTAGCTGACAGGTTCAGCGCAAACTTCTCCCCCCCTTCCCCACCAAAAGGGCAAATATCTATCCCAGCAGAGTGCTGCCCCCCCTGACATCTCAGATGCTCAGGTAAGAGCTGCCCTCTCCAAATCAAAAAACACAGCATCAATGGGACCAGACGGTGTCCCGGGCTGCGTCCTACATGAACTCCAAGAAGAACTAAACCCAAACATAAAACTACTGTTCAATCTCAGCCTTACTACAGGATATGTACCCAAAGAGTGGCGTACAGCAACAGTGGTCCCTCTCCACAAAGGTGGTGCCTCAACAGATCCTGGAAACTATCACCCCATAAGCCTGACTAGCTTGGTCTGCAAAACTATGGAAAAGATCATCATGGACCTCATAAATAAAGATATTGGGGACCTACAGACACTGGATCCTACCCAGTTCGGCTTTGTTAAGGGCAGATCCTGCCTCTTAAACCTGGTTGATTTCTTTGAAACAGTCACCAAGGGCATTGACGAGGGGAAGGTGGTCCACACAGCCTACCTGGACCTCGCAAAAGCCTTCGATACAATACCCCACTCAGGCATTATAGATAAGCTCACCAGCTTAAATATAAATCCCTATGTCACTAGATGGGTTGCAAACTGGCTCAAGGACAGAACCCACATGGTTAGAATTGCTGGAGCCATGTCAGACTCCAAACCAGTTACAAGTGGCATCCCACAAGGCTCAGTCCTGGGACCTCTCTTGTTCGGTATATATTTCTCGGAAGTACAAGCCAACATGGAAGGACTGTGGCTGACCAAGTTCGCAGATGACTGCAAACTGGGCGCCATAATCAACTCTCCAGCCGACACAAGCATCCTACAAAAGGGCCTCATAGAAACAGACAACTGGTGCCAGAGCCATGGCCTCAAGCTAAATGCCAAAAGGTGTATAGTCATCCCCTTTGGCAAAAACAAAGTGCCCACAAATTACCACATAGGTGGTAATCCATTAAGTACGGAAGAAGTAATTAGGGACCTGGGAATCCAAGTTGATAGCAATCTCTCATTCGACAACCACGTGGCCAAAGTCGTTAGAAAAACATTTTATATAGCCCACCTAATCATGAAGGGATTCACATCTAGATCAGGGGAGGTCATTATGCCTCTTTACTCATCCCTCATCAGGCCCATAATTGAGTACAATGCCCCTTTTGGGATGTACCTTACCAGACACCTGCAGCAACTGGAAAGACCCCAAAAGTACCTCACCAAGAGGATCAAAGGGCTCAAACAGATGCCATATGCTGCCCGGTTAAAGAAACTCCATCTCTACTCAGTGGCATACCGCCTGCTCAGAGGCGATCTGTGCCTGATGTATAAAGCCATGTCCAACCCGGAATTAATGGACATGCTGCACCTCAGAAAATCCAAATCCCATCGAGCTATGCGCTTGAGAGACTTGAACCTCAGCACTGAAATAAATAGGACATGCTGGAGGGACCGATTCATAACCCAGAGGCTCCCTTCACTCTGGAATAAAATCCCAGTCCAGGTTAGGCAGAGTCCCTCATTGACTCTCTTCAAGAGGAATCTTGAGTGGATGGGAGATCGTAGATTTACTCCGGGTATCACTTCTGTGTCACTGTTAGACAGAGGCACAGTATACTAACCTCGAAAAAGGGCATAGCAAAATTCATTTAAAATGGGTGGCGAAAGCCAAACACACTCTGGCTAGGCTTGTAAATGCCCTATGGGCAGATAGCCTAGTATGAACCTATGAACCTATATGACCTGTACTCATCATCATGGACATGGGAAAATTTGCTGGTGTAATGCTTGTACAGATTTCTCCAAATGTGGCTGAGAATTAGCTGGCAGGGTTTTAACTGCCCAACATAGCTGGGTGAATTTATTTTTTCATGGATTGGGGTTAGCTATTTGGTCAGTGCAGAAATGCTGTTTTTGTGAGATTGCTGTGCACATCAATGGGGAGTTTCTCCTTTCTCCACTGTTGTGGGGATTTAGGAGTTAATTTAACTTTGCTTGGTGTTGCTAGCACCTTCAACTACATGGGAGGGTCCAATGCTTTTTTTTTCTCACTGGAAAAATGTGTATTTCCATCTTTGTGAGTGGCTTATTGGTCTGATCAGTTGTGGCCATACAGTAATTTTATGAGTGATTGCATGTCTGTTGCTCATAGGAGAAGCACTTGTTGACTTAGTAAAACCTCTGACTTGGTAAACCAGTATTTTCTTATCAGCAAATTTTGAGACAGTGGCTTCCGAGAAGCCCATTTTTGAGTTTAAACATGACTTACTGGTCTAGTTAAGCTACAGGGCACTAGTATAACAGTCAATGAGTGACACTGGAGTACCTCAAGACTCAATATTTTTGCCTCTGCTAGGCTTCATATGCTACTAATGTCTTCCTGGATGTTAAAAAGGTTACATTGCAGTCAACTACCTGTGTAAAAACAGCAAAACAAAACCTTGGTAATGACTTTGCCAGAGTCTAGTGCTTTTTTGACAGATCAGTATTTACAAAACCAGAGACATACCCCCTAGAGATCTGGTCAAAAATTGTTATAGCAGCTACTTCATCTCTTATCCTGATAGCTTCTGCCAGATAGCAGGCTGTATCAGTTATGCCTAAAATGATGGTCAAGCCCCACCTGATTATCTCACACAAGATGCTTTGATCGCTGAGTCTTTGGTAAATGATCACAAGAATATTGTGCCTTGAAGCTTGCAGAGCCACAGGGGGGTACATGATGCTACCAATTAAGTTGCCTGTGTTCTCAAATCAATTAAGTTAATGTGGAATATAATTATACAATTCCTTTGTCCTCCAATCCTGTATGCATGGGTTCCTATTACTCTATGAGCCTAAATGGTAAATAGGTTGCTTAGTTGTCTGCACCCTAACTTACAAGCTCATATGGCAAAAGTTTCACACTAAGAGTGGAAAATTTTCACCAGGATGAATTCTCAGTTAGTCATGTTACATAACTCTTCTCAATATGACAGACATACACCACCAGAATTAAGGACAAGTCTTTCATTTTTTTACCCTTGTACTCTGGGATTCAGTCTTCAGTATCATGCAAAAGTATCACTACATTAGCTTTCAGGGGAAGGTGTTTTATCACATGTATACAGCAGCATGCAGATGTCCGACTACCTGACACTATATAGTTAGTATTTTTGGTCCCTTTAAATGCTTCTGCTGAGGTACCAGGCCTTTGTATTTCTTATATGTGAATAAAAAAATTGATGTATCATATCCCTTGGTCATATTTCATCCTTTGTATTTGGACATTTTTTTTCCATCTGTCATGAAAGTATTTCTCTTCCTGATTTTTCAAGGCTGAATAACTTGTGCTTTCTTTGGATGAAATGTAAATTTGCTTAAAAAAAACAGATAGAAACTATACACATTTGATTCAGCAAATTGCCTTCAGCGATTTCTTTATTTTATATCCTAATATATTTTCACACCTCAGGGCCTAAATGATGAAAGAAAGATATCCACTGGAACTGGTCAAATACCCTAAGGAATCAGTCAGCAAGTAAATGTGATGTGGCATAATCACATGGACAGCATTTCTGTAGTCTCTAAAAATGTGGTACTTTCTGACATATGGCAATGCCATTATTTATGGGGCACTATGTCTACCCATGTGTACTGTTTCCTGAGGCTAGCAAATGGTACCCAGGTAATATCAAGAATATGACAATGCCACTGATTAGGGATAGGGTATTTCTGCTATAGGTCTCCTGCTCCCTAGAAGTAACTTGCCCTTTACTGCTACTATGTGATGTAGCAATACCTCTGAGGAAGAGGGAATCTCTGGTCTTTTATTCTGCAAGATGCATGGCTGCAATTACAAGTAGGACAACTCATTACTATACTGTTTAGCAGCAGTGCTGCAGTCCCTTGTACAACATCAGTGCTATATAGTTAAGAGTAACAAATGAAAGAAAGCTATTAGAGCATTTGTCAATTGATGATAGCCACACTCTGAGGACTGCACATTGTAACTGAAAATATTATGCTATGTGGTTGGGAATAATGTATCGAGGCCCTGTCTTTCCAAGCCAGTTCAGAAATATATTCTAGGGTAAAATTATTTTACTGTATACTCCAAAGACATTCAACAAGGTATTTCTTGTGTGTTATGCTGCAAAAAATATACTATGAAAACAGCTTCACCTTTTAATCACAATCAGGCTGCCAGGGAGACAGGTGTCAGCAACAGAGGAAGAGTCAGGTGAGGAGTCTTTACTGTAACTAACTGTAGCAGAACTGCATGAGAAACAGGTGGGCGCAGCTTACAGCAGCACTGGCCAAGACAGCATTTAGTTCAAAATTATAAGGTGAAATAGAGAAAACAAAGAATAAAACTGACATATGCAAACCCATACCCAGGTTATGTAGTACTGGGCTGGCCATGCTGTGCATCAGATTCGCCTCTTTATTTAACTCAGTAGTATGGGCAGGGCAGTGTTGCCACTTGCACAGGTGGGATGGTGCACAGTGTCAGATATCATCAATGACATATACATGTATTGGAAGGGGGATGGACGAGGGGATGTTGAGGACTCACTAGTGTGCAGAGCTGACTTAATGGGGAGATGACGGTATAATGTGTATTGAGGGAGTGGTATCTTCTAAGAGGGACAGGTGACCAGATGTTTTTAGTAGTTGCTCAATATGGAAGCTGAGGGACACAGCAATAGCTTTTGGTGGCACTGTGTGGGTGTGGATGTAACAGAGGTGGTGATGCCACTGATGAGTGTAAAGTAGACTTAGCCATGGGGTTGTCCTCAACATGGCTTGGCACTGCCTTTACCACCTACAGGCAAGTATGATATTGAACTGCAGGACCATGACTGCCTCTAATTGTGACAATGAGGAACACTACAGTGTCCATAATGGCAGCCCAAGTGTGCCACTGCATGCTCTTCGCTAGTCTGTTGGGCTAATAAAGAGCCACTGCATGAGACAGGAATACCAGGAACTCTTCCATGTCTGTGAGAATACACTGTATTAGCAGACCTTCACCAATGGCCATTTTCTTACATACAATGGAGCAGTCCTACAAGTGGGTATGATAAATCAGGTCAGTCACCCATCTCCATACCTGTTGTACATTTCTGTTATGGCCGCCAACAGCATTGAAATCCATGACAAGGACCTGTCACACACACTCTCTGGTTGCCCTGTCTGTCTTGTTGGTGTTTAGAATGCACATACTATCCATTCCTAGGGCCTGCAATAACACCTCTGTCTCTTGTCAGAGTGAGGTCTTCAAGATGTTGATGCTGTTTTGATTCCATAGCAGTACCTGCTTACAGGAATATGAAGCTGTGGTCATTGTCTTGATACAAATATGTTGTCAACTGCATGTGTCCATCATCCATGGTAGGCATATGGCTCTAGCATGTGCCATGCCTGTTGCACCATGTTTTTACAGGTTATGTAGACACACAATGCCTTGAGGACAGTTTTTGCACATATAATGCTGGTATATGCAGCATGTGATCTAAGAATTCAGACCTGTGTTCCACAGGCAACACTAATGTATGCCCCATGTACACACATCTGCAGCCTCCCTCCTCTATAAGGTGTTCCTCCCCCTCCCACCACCTGTTTCTGTGCAAGGTACCTGATCCATACAGCAGAAGTTGTGTATTCCAACACTGCCTTTTGTGTGTGTGTGTGTGTGTGTGTGTGTGTGTGTGTGTGTGTGTGTGTGTGTTAGCTTATAAAAGGGATACAGTGGATTTACCTTCATCAATTAATCAGTGGCACCGATGGTTAACCAATGTATACAGCAGAGTATTTTCTGCTCTCCATCATCCCCCCCCCCCAAGTGTTGTAAGCCCAGTTGCCTTTAGGTTATTTTGCAGCTGCCCCGACAAGCACGTATATGACTCGAATCTGTCCCCTCACCTGATGATGACTTGTACCTCCTTACCACAGCAGCTGTAGTCAGTTCTTTGTATTGTATGCATTGTTGATCTGTACATTCCTCTCCAAATATTTGTCTTACTGCTATACCTATATGACTAGTACAATGAGGCCTGCAATGACAACTGCATTTTTTATCTGACTAATACTGGTCATAGCACGGCAGTTATGCTAATATTGTAATTATGCTTGAAAGTTTCTGAGACTCTCCTTTAACACAGTATGTTGCAGCCACCACCCCACTTTTTGGGACCTTTGTCTGCCCATGCACATACAACGATCTGGGATGTGTTCTGCAGATCTACGGACAGCTTCCATGACACAGTGCTGTATTTCAGACCCTGAAAGTAGCCTATAGGTCAGGATGACACAATATGTATACATGTAGTGGTACAGTGTTATATTCGTATTCTGAGTTCATGTAGCAAGAAACAGGCTATCCTGTCTGGTGGACATATAAGTGGACCTTTAGATGCACAAGTCTATTGGAGTTGCCCGACTGTATGTTGGTATCATGTTGCATTACAGATTCATATCCCAAAGTATCCCACAACTTTGGAACAAACTTCTCCTACATGCCAAGCAGAGTATCACCCTTGCTATCTTCAAGGTAAACCTAGATGATTTAATGGACAGTCTCAAATTCTCTCCCAGTCTATCTTATCTTGCCCTTCTTGTGGCTAGAAGGAAATTTGGATAATATTTTTTGGCTAGGCTTAAAATGGTATGCAGACTGATTGCGTAGTACTTACCTATGAACCTAACCCTGGCATGCCACTCATAAATGTGTCTCACTTGGTTTTTGCAAAGTATCACTTTCACTTCTGTTTCAACATGGCAAATGTTTCTTCAAGGACTGAATTTGATAGGGCTCCTGATTGGTGCGAGGGGTTTTCTTTACCTGCCGCTGTATCTGCACCACTGGGGCAGCCCTCTTGGGCACCTTATATGAGGCCACCAGTTCAAAGTGGTGCCTGGCACTCACCTGCCAAGACAGTAAGTGATACCATGGGCTTCACATATTTTGGTGAGCAGTGCCAGCATCATGATAGTGACCTTAAGCAGCACTCCTCTGACTTACTGTGACAAAGAAACTACGATCCCTCATAAAATCATCCAAGGCCAACTTTGAGAGAAAAATTGCCATAGACTCAAAAGACAATCATAAGGCCTTCTTCAGCTATGTCAGAAACCTGGGTGGAAACTCCCAGATATGCTCAGAATTAGTCCAAAATGATACGAAAATCACTGAACCCACAGACATTGCCAACATACTGGCAGACAGGTTCAGCGCAAACTTCACCCCCCTCTCCCCCCCAAAAGGAGAGATAACTATCCCAACTGAGAGTAGCCTCCCAGACATCTCAAATGCGCAGGTGAAAGCTGCTCTCTCTAAAGCTAAAAACACAGCATCAATGGGACCGGATGGGGTCCCCGGCTGTGTGCTACATGAACTCAATGAAGAACTAAACCCGCACATAAGGCAGCTGTTTAATCTTAGCCTCACCACAGGATATGTGCCCAAGGAGTGGCGTACGGCAACTGTGGTCCCACTCCACAAAGGCGGTGCCTCTACGGACCCTGGTAATTACCGCCCCATAAGCTTACCAAGCCTGGTCTGCAAAGCTATGGAGAGGATCATAATGGAACTCATAAACAAGAACATAGGGGACTTGCAGACCTTGGACCCGACCCAGTTTGGCTTTGTCAAGGGCAGATCTTGCCTTTTGAACTTGGTCGACTTCTTCGAAACAGTCACCAAGGCCATTGATGAGGGAAAGGCAGTACATACAGCCTACCTTGACCTTGCAAAAGCTTTCGACACAATACCCCACTCGGGTATTATAGAGAAACTTACCAGCTTAAATGTAAACCCATATGTCACAAGATGGGTTGCAAACTGGCTAAAGGACAGAACCCACAGGGTTAGAGTTGCTGGAGCCATGTCAGACTCCAAGCCGGTTACAAGTGGAGTCCCACAGGGCTCAGTCCTTGGCCCCCTATTGTTCGGCATCTACTTCTTAGAAGTACAGGCAAACATAGGAGGACTATGGCTGACAAAGTTTGCGGATGACTGCAAACTGGGTGCCATAGTGGATAGTACATCGGACACAGACATCCTTCAGAGGGGTCTCACGGAAACTGATAGCTGGTGCCAGAGCCATGGCCTGAAGTTAAACGCAAAAAAGTGTATAGTCATACCCTTCGGGAAAAACAAGGTAACCCCAAGCTACCATATAGGTGGCAACCCACTAAGCACAGAAGAGGGTATCAGGGACCTGGGGACCCAGGTTGACAGTGGCCTCTCGTTTGATGCTCACGTTGCTAAAGTGGTTCGAAAGACCTTCTACATTGCCCACCTGATCATGAAGGGATTCAGATCCAGATCAAGTGAGGTCATTGTTCCCCTGTACTCTTCACTTATCAGACCAATGATCGAGTACAATGCCCCATTCGGGATGTATCTCACCCGTCGCCTGCAGCAATTGGAGAGACCCCAAAAGTTCCTCACCAAAAGGATAAAGGGACTCCAAAACCTGTCATATGCTGCCAGACTGAAGAAACTCCAACTCTATTCAGTTGCATACCGTCTGCTCAGAGGTGACCTGTGCCTGACATACAAGGCCATGACCAACCCGGAATTAATGGACATGCTCCACCTCAAAAAATCCAAATCCACCAAAACCACTAGAGCAAGAGACTTAAACCTTAGCACGGATATAAATAGGACGTGCTGGAGGGATAGATTTATCACCCAGAGACTCCCCATGCTGTGGAATAAAATCCCGGTCCATGTGAGGCAGAGCACCTTGCTGGCTCTGTTCAAGAGAAATCTTGACCGGTGGATGGGAGATCGTAGGTTTACCCCAGGAATCATCTCTGTGTCACTACTGGACAGAGGCACAACAAACTAATGGGCACAGTATTTCTAACATAAGGGGTGGCATAAGCTACATAACTTTGGGCTAGGCTTATAAATGCCCTAGGGCAGTTAGCCTAGTACAAACCTATGAACCTATGAACAGGAATAAGAGGTTAGGGAGAGACAGACTAAGTATTACTGCAAGTATGACACCCTGCTTATTATTTTTTTTCAAATGTGGCCTTTCTTGTACAGGATAAAGCCATTTGTGATGCCCATGTTTGTGCTGTGCTGTGGTATTTATTCTTTTTTGCCTTTTTTGTTTTTCTGAGGTAAATGAGAACAGGATGACATGCTAGAGAAGGCAGGAATGTCTCTCTTCAGGCATCTGGGTATGTGTAATATATTGTTGCCATAACTACATATTTCTCAAATACCTGCTTAGCGTTGCACTGCCCTTGCTTAAAAAGCTGTCAGATAATGTAACCTTTGAGTGCAGCTTTACTTTGGTTGTATGACATCTGTGATATTAACTGCATGTGTAACTTTTACAGGCCATTCTACTGGCATGTATTCCTGTCAGTGTGATCATACAACAGAATACACTGCCTATTGTGTCACAGAACCACTGGTGCTGTATGTCTCCACTGGATTACCTACAACTGTTGTTGGTGTTTTCCCCATACCTGTGTTTTCACCATACAGGACATGCATGCTGCCCTTTCTGCCTGGCATTTGTGACTGCAGCAGTTCCCACACACTGTCCATCAGTGTACTAGGCATACCAAGCATAGCATCAACATGATAACAGCTGAGCAACTGTGAACATCTGCACTCACTTTTCTTGATTTAAGGGGCAGTGTTGCCAGATGGACATGCATCAAGTATTTCTGGTGGCATTGTATAGCATGGGATATGTGATACAGTGACATTCTATGTCAAGTGATTCGTTGCTTTGTGTACTGTGCCAGCAGATAAAGTGTTACTCCCACAGCTTTGTCCATTACATGTGTACTGTATTTTTATGTACACCATGCTGTGTTACATATTGTACATGCCTAGACAGTGCCAGTGTTCAACACAGTAGTGACAGGACACATACCATACTATCACACACAAAATGTCAGTATGTCCTGTTATAGATATTTCCCAGGTTCTTATACCTGCGTTACTTTGTTAGTTGAATGCTCTTCTTGCAGGAATTGTTATACATAGTACTGCACATACTAATGATTTTTCTGTTTTTGCCCTGTTTTCTTCCATACCATTATCTGTTGTTTTTTATTTGTTCTTTGTTTTGTTTCTCTCCATTTACATGAATTACTTCTGCATTTACAGCCATAAACTACAATGTGGTACAGTAGAATCCACCATGTCATGCACTGGCCTCCACAACACATGATGTGTCCCCAGCAGCCACCAGAGCTACCTCTCTGTAGGGTAATGAAGGCTCACTTGTAGCCTCTGGTGTTGTTTCTACAGTGGGGGTGATAAGGTCCTGACTGGAGAGTGTCACTAGCTGAGGCTTTTTGGGTCACCCGGCAGGAGGTGTATATGCTGGTGAGGAGGGAGGTGGACTGGCACCTGGGCACCCACATTGGCGCAGTGGAGTGTATCCTCATATGAATGGAGGAGTGACATGGCCCTGACCACTGGGCCAGCACTGCCTGGTCTAAGTCATGATATCAGTCATGGAGGTGACTGTCTTATGGTGGGGTTGGCAGTATTTCATTATGATAGACAGTCCCCCCTTCTCTTTCCTCATCATGTTGTTCCCCTTCTTAAAGGATCACAGGCTGAAAAATCATGTTTAGTTCATCACATCTTAATGTTTCCTACATTTTAACACCACTTTTGCACTCTTATGTACTTTCTTTAAATATTTTTAAATGTAATTCCAGAATCTGCCGACATGGGGTCCGGCATCTTGATTTTTTTAGTCTACCTCTGGGTGTCTCACAAGTGCAGTGTTTGGCTTTAAAATATTACATCACTCAATTAGTGACTCCTATCTAAAACTTTACAGAGCATATTAGTGGACTTGTGGACACCTGCGACTGATGTTATCATTAATGCGACTGTAGACATTGGACCACTAAAGCTAGCATGTTCTCAATTTCTCACAATAGCAGTCTACAACACCCGTATCATATTCACTCGATACTTTCCCTTTTTGTGCAGTCTATAGTAGTTGTCATGCAATGCATTTCAGTGCTAGATCTACATGTTTTACCTATCTCGTAGTGCGTGTTTATGACCTAGCATTCTAGACACCGTTCTAATCATATAGCCATTGGATCAAGTGTACATGATGCTCCAGTGCTGTACCTATAATTTTAACTTTTAACTAAAGTAGACTAACTTAACAAAGATGGAGGTGTTTCTTCATTCAGTGGATTCAGCGACGGTGTATCTCGTCCTAATGGTGTTGTTGGGCCTTCAGCTAGCACAATTTCACACAAAGATGTGGTTTCTCATGTTTTTAGTGAGTTTGAAGACCCCTTCAAAATGGACAGTCATGAAACACAAGTAAGTGCCACTACTGAAAGTGGCTGCTCAGATGAGTTTGACATTTGCAAAAATGACATATTTTCTTTGGAAAAACTTTCTTTAAAAATCATTTCTTTGCAGTTAGAAGTGGCTTATTTATAAGAATGTGTAAAACTCTGTTGTGTACCTCATGGCTTAAGATTATTTAAATTTCCTAACTGTGTTCAACAAGGGGACACTTTGTACCAGCAATTGACTGAACTTTTTAATGGTACTGGTGTCGCCCTGATGAAAATGCTGGTTGCCCATTATAAATGTAATATTACCAACTTAAAAACTGACATGGAAACTCTGGACATGAAAGTTAGGGGGTCCAAATGTTTCCTGTGTTTTCTACTTTATATGAGGGTATTTCCATCAAAGTAGATAGGCATTATTAATTGGAAACAAAGAAAATTGAAGAGGGACTTGGCTGCCTATAAAGACAAGACTGCCTATCCTTTACCTAAATGTTTAACATCAGTGCAAACTGTGAAAATAATTGGTGCATTTGATAGTACTAATGGTCTTACAGAGGCAGTTGCTTCTACTTCTGTTTCTAGTCAGTGTGATGCTGCCAATATGAATGTTGTTAATAATTCTCCCATTGTCGGTGCTTCTATGTTCACAGTGAATGGACCTTTTTTAGTGGACAAATCAGGAGAGCAGAGAACCCGAGGTGGTCGAAAGAAGTTCAGGCCACACACAAGAAGGAACAATGGAAGAAAGGGAACAACAGGAACAGAAACAACATAAAGAGAACTTATATTTCTGTATAGACATTTTAAATTTGTCTGATGTTAATTTAACAGATGGCATCTATAAGGTGTTACAACGTGGCTTTACATTTATTCCTTCCAACAAAGTGAATGTAGTAAATTTGTTTGTGGATTTTAAGTTATACTTAAGAAAGTTGAATTTAAAGTTCATTTTTGATGGTTTGTCTACTTCTGTTTTACCCACAGAACAATGTAAATGTGGAAGTACTTGTAATCCTGCCTTATGCTCTTCCTTACAAGTTTTTGGTACACTATGTGAACAGCACTTTAGGGACATTAGTAGATGGTCCCACAGTACTGATAACCTTACTCAGGGAGAGAGGAAAGCATTAATTGACTTAGCTATTAACAAGGATCTTAGGATAATGAAGGCAGATAAGAGTGGGGCCTTAGTCATTATGCATACTGTGGACTATGAAAATGCTATGCTACAACTTTTTAGTGATCATAGAAACTACAAACAGGTCAATACAAATGAAGTTTTATTGTGTTTCAAGCATATTGATAATTTATTATTTGATTTGTTTTGTCAAGGTAATATTGGACACTGGACACTCAGTATACATGTTCTTACAGGTTGAACATCCAAAGTTAGCAGTTCTTTTTGGTATTCCTAAAGTCCACAAATGCAGAATCCCCCCCCCCCCTTTAGACCCATAGTGTCAGCAGCATACTCTAAGACTGAACCATTTTCTATTTGGTTAGATATAATTTTGAACCCTATTGTTGAAAGTTCAAGGTTTTATTTAAAATATTCATGGCATTTATTAGAGTTGTTACGTTAATTTAATTTGAAAAATGTTGATATGTCAACTATATTTTTTGCAACACTTTATGTCATTTCCCTTAATACAAGTATAGAACAAGAAGCTGGAATTGATTTATTTAGGGAATATTTGACTGGTCATACTGACTTTGACAATGATAAGATCAACACTTTGTGTGTTTTGATGGAAATGATTTTGGAAATTAATTTTTTCAAGTTTGGAACTAGTATTTTCCAGCAAAAGTCTGGTGTGGCCATGGGTTCTAGAGTGGCTCCTTATTTTGCCAATCTAGTTATGGCCATGTGGGAGATGAAATTTCTTGTGACACATCCTTTGGCCAAGAATGTTTTATTTTACAGGCATTATATTGATGATTTTTTTTTTTTTTTTTTTTTTTTTTTGTGGCAAGGGGACCTTGACAGTTTCCAATTATTCTTGCAAGACCCAGGAGGGTTTGGGAAAATTATAGATTTCCTGGAAATTCATTTGGAACTACTTGATAACAGTTTTAGTTTCAGTAGTAGTATTCATAGGAAATCTACCTTTGTCAATCAGTACCTGCACAGGGACAGTCTTCACCCCCAACATTTGAAAAGAGGGGTTGTCAAGGGACAACTTATAAGGTTGAGTCGTTTGACCAGTGAAAATTCTGTTTTTGATGGTGAGGTTAACAAACTGACTGGATTGTTTATAGCCAGGGGATATGATTTGTTTTGGTTATGGAACATTATTACTGAAGTTATAACTCAGAGATAGTCTAGCTAGTCCTATTTTGAGAGGCAATTTCAGTATGGAAAGTAGGGTGAATCAAAACAGCAAGGTGTTTGGGCTGGCCTTCTCATTGCCCATTTCAGATGGAATGGACATTATTAGGCATGTTATTAAGGAAAATTGGAATGTGTTGCTTGGGCATTCTGAATTGGTAAAAGTCCTGGGTAATGCACCTTTGTTCACTTATAAAAAGGTATGAAATATAAGAAGTATACCTGACAGTACTTCTAAGACATCACACAATGGGACCAAAGACGCTGTTGGAACTTCTGCTTGTGATCATTGCAGGCAACGTAGTTACATAGCCAATACAGGTTTGGTTGAATTGAAACATTTCAAGAAAGATATTTAGGCAAAGGACAGGTTTACATGTGATTCTGTGGGTATTGTTTATCTCACAATATGTAATTCTTGTACCAGTTTTTATGTTGGCAAGACCATCGGGTCATTAAGTAGAAGGATTTATGAACATGTCTTGGCAGTGAGAAACAAAGACAGGAATAATGCACTGGCATGACATGTTTTATTATGTAACAATTTTAAGAAGTTTACATTCTTTGTCTTAGATAAAGTAGCTTGTGGTCCTTTGGCGGGTAATTTTAATGCCTTATCCGGTGGTGGTGCTGCGGTAGCATTGTCGCCTCACAGTAAGACGCTGTCTGGTTCTATTCTCAGTTAGAGCGTCTTCTGTGTGGAGACATGCGTGAATGGGTGTACCTTCATTGAAGGTTGTACATCAGGGCTGGCAACTCGGTACGTAAAAATCAACTGCCAATCATTAGCGGACCGGAGTTCCACTGTGGCGACCCCTAACTGGGAAAAGCCGAAAGACACATTCATTAGAATATAGGGAAACTAAATGGCAGATAGCTTTAAGAGCAGACTACCCTCCAAGACTAAATGAAACTATTAACATCAAGTGTTTTCTTCAGTTACAAAGGCTTTGATGTAGTTGTTCATAAAATGGGCTTTATTTGATGAAACACTGTGTAGTAGTTTGTTATTATTGACTATTATATATATATATATATATATATATATATATATATATATATATATATATTTATTTTATTTTTATATATATATGCAATGTTAAAAATTTTGTAGTGTATTTTTAAATTTTCATGACATCATAATGGCTATTTAAATAATGTATTTGAAGCATTTTGTCATTGCATTATTTCTTGCACATGACAAGTATTTAAAAGGTGGTTTTAAGTGCTTGTACTTATTCTGATGAAGTTCATGGTGTTTTTATTAAATGAACGAAAGCTTATAAGTTTTGTGTTCCGGTTCCTTCCTGGTATTTGGTTTCCTGATACAAATTAGTAAGTGGTGCCAGAGTCACAGCCTAAAATTCAATGCCAAGAAATGTATAATAGTGTCCTTAGCCAAGACAGCCATTCCAGGAGTGGGTTTTTGTGAATTCAATATTTAACACTGTCATTTAGTACAGATAGGATCTATCGCCATACAGGAGGCACTCAGGATGGATAAGTAATGCATCCTATCCATGCAAGGCAGTATTTGCCTAGTTAGTGCATGTTCTTTCATCTGTTGTCTGATGCAGGGATATGAACCTGGATGTCTTTATAATAAACAGCTTTGCCTTCATTATAATAAGTGACATGGAAGTTTTAAGAAACACCATTAGTGATATCTTAGAATTAAAAAGGGAAGGGAATAAATATATTTACATAAGCACAATAAATAGCAATATGTGGGATGAATTTATAAAGAGGAATGAAAAACTAAAGTGACGGGAATCAGAAACAAAACAGTGAAAGGGGTGCATATTTTGTTACAATGTGTGAAAAATAAATTGGAGAAAATGCATTAACAGTGATATCCTGGTTTAGAAAATTACTGGAGACAGTATGGATAAATCTTCCAGCTGCAAAAGGCAAATTACAGGGAGCAAATACAGACAGCAGTACAATAAGAAGTAAATGGCCCAAGACCATACATCTCAAATGTCCCTGATTTTGCAGAATGCTCGACTTTTTTAATATTACTTTTGACCTTTCTCTCATAACTTCTCACGTAATCAATGTTGATTACTATTAAGCCAATAATGTGATAGTTTACACTTGCATTACTATTGTTTAGAAAATGCAAGTTGATGCAAAAAGTCTTATTTTAAGTGCATCACAGTGCTATATAAAAACAAAATGTTTTATTTTTTACAGGTCTTTGTGACACAATTTTATAAGAATTTTGATTTCTCGGGAAGCCCTGAACAATGAAGGTGGAAGGTTTGCCAAACAACGTGTTACCAATTAATAGGTAGTAAGCATTAAAATTTCAGGAGAAAAAGAGGCTATAGTGCAGCAAAAATAAGTGTCCCACTGTAAGTAGGTGGACAGTACAAGGCAGCAGTACATGAACTTTGTCTCCTGCTGTGAGCTATCAATCACAGCTGCAAACAGCTCCAATTACCTTTGCCACTTTGACAGATATGAAGGGAAGGTATTCAGGAGGAGGGGAGATGAGTTTAATCACTACAGCTCAGGCATAATAAAAGAATGAAAACTGGCCACTTTAGAAAGAAAAAGAAGAAACAGGCACCGAGAATATCAGATTATTCTAGTTTGTTTTTTTAAGTTGGCATTGAAAAGCAAGAAATGTTAATTAAACCTGACTGACTAAAAGAAAGCAGGGTATATGTGAAAACACATGTAAAATCAATGTATTGACAGGAGTTTAGGGGCTATGATGTAATAGTTTAAAGCCAAACATTGCACTGTGGGATACTTACAGGCAGACTAAAAAATCAAGATGCTGGCAGACTATGGAATTTGATTTAAAATATAAAAAAGTATATAGAGTCCAAAAGTGGTGTTAAAAGGGTCTGTATCACATCATCAAATGGACAAGGGGAAATCTGTGTATACAGCCTATCTAGACTTAGCCAAGTCATTTGACACTATCCCCTGCTCAAGCATCATTGGCAAAAACACCCAGCTAGGTATCAACCCTTATATCATTAGATGGGTTGCTAACTGGCTCACTGATAGAAACCATATAGTCAAAATAGGGGAATCCACCTCCAACAACAGACCTGTAACCAGTGGTGTTCTACAAGGATCAGCCCTGGGATCTCTACTGTTTGGAATCTATTGCTCTGAAGTGCAAGCAAAAACTAAAAGTCTGTGGTTCATAGGCTCATAGGTAGGTACTAGGCTATTGGCCCTAGGGCCTATATAAGCCTAGCCAAATGGTACCCTGGCTTTTGCCACCCAAGAAAATTATTTTCCTGTACCCCTGTCAAGCAGAGCCACAGAAGTGATCTCCTGGGTGAATTTCCTATCTCCTATCCAATCATCAAGATTTTTCTTGAAGAGTGCTAATGAGGAGCTTTGTTTGATACAGATAGGTAGTTTGTTCCAGAGTATGGGAAGTCTCTGGGACAGGAATGTATCCCTCCAGCATGTTCTGTTTATTGTGGTGACAAGGTTTAGGTCCCTAGAACATGTAGTTCAGAGGGATTGGGATTTCTTTAAGTGGAGCATATCCAACAGCTCTGGGTTTGACATAGCTTTGTATGTTAGGCAGAGATCACCTCTGAGTAGGCGATATGCAACTGAGTAAAGCTGGAGTTTTTTGAGACGGTCTGCATAGGGCATCTGTTTGAGGCCGGTAATCCTCTTTGTGAGGTATTTCTGTGGCCTTTCCACTTGTTGTTGATGTCTTGTGAGGTACATACCAAAAGGGGCGTTGTACTTTATAATGGGTCTAATGAGTGATGAGTAGAGGGGAGCAATGACCTCTTTTTTCCTGGATGAGAAACCTTTTGTGATGAGGTGTGCCACGTAGAAGGATTTCTTGACTACTGTGGTGATGTGATTATCAAAGGAGAGATTACTGTCCACCTGTGTCCCAAGGTCTCTTATCACACTTTTGGTGTTAAGTAGTCTACCACCTATGTGGCAGTTCATGGGTACAGAGTTTTTATCAAAAAGGATGACAATACACTTTTTGTCATTGAGCTTGAGGCCATGGCTTTGACACCAGGCATCTGTCTCAGTGAGGCCCTTTTGTAGGATGTCCACATCGTTAGGTGTTTGGATTATAGCTCGTAGTTTGCAGTCATCTGCAAACTTTGTTAGCCAAAGACCTTCTGTGTTAACCTGTACTTCAGAGAAGTAGATACCAAACAGGAGAGGACCTAGGACTGAACCCTGTTGTACTCCACTTGTCAGTGTTCTGAAGTTGGATCTAGAGTCTGCTACTTTCACAGTGTGGGTACTGTCAGTCAGTCAGTTGGCAACCCATCTTGTGACATAGAAATTTATACCTAGTTTAGTGAGTTTATCTATAATTCCAGAGTAGGGGATGGTGTAGAAAGCCTTGGCAAGATCTAGATAGGCTGTGTGAACCACCTTACCCTCATCTACGGCTTTGGTGACCACTTCAAAGAAGTCTATCAGGTTTAGGAGACATGATCTGACTTTTACAAACACGAACTGGGTAGGGTCCAGAGTTTGAAGATTACCAGTGTCATTGTTTATAAGTTCCATGATGATATGTTCCATAGCCTTGCAGACCAGACTCGTCAGGCTAAAGGGGCGGTTGTTCCCAGGGTCCGTGGTGGCTCCCCCTTTGTGGAGTGGGATAACCTTTGCTATGCACTATTCAGTGGGCACAAAGCCTGAGGTGAGTGTATGATTGAACATGGTACTTAAGTGGGGTGCCAGTTCATTCTGGTCTGATGAAGTCTAGATCTTTCTGGACGAAAGACCTCATCCTTGGATTTTTTGTCTGAAGTTAATAAAGTGGATTCTGCATTCTACAACTGTGTGGTGATTTGCAGCCTGCAATACTTTGAGTGGGTTCTATTCAGCTACTTCTTCTGGCTTTTGTGTTTATCTGCTTCAGTTTGTGCTTTGTGACTTTTTAAAGTTTTTTGATGACTGTAAACTGGAAGCGGTCATTGAATCTTCAAATGGTGTCAACATCCTACAAGAGGGTTTTACACAAACAAATGACTGGAGCCAAAGTCATGGCCTTAAACTCAATGCAAAAAAATGTATTATCATCCCTTTTGGTAAGGGTGATGTTTCTGCTAACTACCACATCAATAGCAACACCTTAAGTATGCACTCAGTGGTGAGAGACCTGGGCATACAGGTTGACAGCAACCTTACCTTTGACCACCATATCTTCACAGTGGTAAGAAGGGCATTCTATATTGCTCATCTCATAAGTAAGGGGATTGTCTCCAGAAAAAAAAGATGTTATAACCTCCCTGTACTCTTCTGTCATCAGGCCAATAATTGAGTACAACGTCCCTTTTGGTATGTACCTTTCCAAGCACCTGCAGCAATTGGAGAGACCACAAAGGTTCCTCACAAGGAAAATTCAAGGTCTTCAGCATCTGTTCTATGTGGAGCATCTGAAATCAGTGTCACTTTATTCTGTTTCTTACAGACTACTCAGAGGTAATCTCTGCCTTGCATACAAGACAATCTCTGACCCTGCTTTACTGGAAATGCTGCATCTCCGTAAGTCAATTGGGACATCGGTTACTCACTCTAAAGGTTATTTACTTTAAAGATTTTAACCTGGTATGTGACATTAATAGAACCTGATGGAGGGACAGATTTGTCTACCAGAGGATACCACACCTTTGGAACAGACTCCCACTTCATGTCAGACAGAGCACCTCATTGGCCCTCTTCAAATGTAATCTGGACGATTGGATGGATAGCCATAAATTCACCCTGGAGGTTCCACCTTTGTTCCTCTTGGACAAGGGCACTAGGTGCTGATCGTAGAAATAAGGGTAGAACTTGACTAGACTTGTAAGGGCCCTAGGGCCACTAGCCTAGTAACTTCCTATGATCCCATGATCCTATGATCCTATGAAGACAGATGAAATCAGAATCTTAGATGATATTGATAGCTAAATTCCATGCACCCTATAGCATGAAAAGGCCAACAGCACTTAGATATGTATAGGGCTTTTATAGCATAGTGCCTTTATACCAAGGGAAGTACTGGGATAGTACATTATAGTCACTGCATTAAGGAGTAAACCAGTGTTAGGCAGGTTCAGTGGATGAGTAGAGCTACAGGAGGCCATGTGACAGACTTGCTGGACATCACCACCAATGCAAGCTATTAAGACATAGTTAATGCATGCTTTCATGCACAATAAAATGCTGCATAACCATCTCTTGCAGCCATCCAGGTAGCATAGAGAGGGTCGGAAAAGTAAGTGTCTATCCAGTTCATCATACGAATGGGGAGTAATTGGAGAGATAGGAAATTAGTAAAGGGAAGAATAGTAAACAGGAGAAAACACACAAAGATAACTATAAGGTGGGGAGAGAAAGGTCAATATTTTTTGTAGGAAAGAGCTCCCTTCACAATATGCAGTAAAAAGGGTAGGTAGGGCAGGTAAAAAGGAATAGTTAGTGATTAGACAGATGGTGTGTGGAAGGTTGCAGGGCCAGACAAACAAACAATCAAACACAGATACAGAAAAATATATACCGTTTGCAAACAAAAGATTGGGACAATGATGGATATACACAGAATGATGATGGGGAGGTTTGGATAATGGGGACATAGTATGAGGAAAGATACATAAAGGAGGGGTACACCTGGACAGGATAGGGCAGGGTCATTGGTGGGGGGATGCCAAGCTAGCACTGAGGATAATACACCCAGCCATCAGGCACCTCCATGGCTGACTTCATGTTCAGGCTGCTTTGCTGGTGGTCCAATGGTCAGGGTCTGCCAGTCACATGTGTTGACAAGCCAAACCAGAAGGCACGCTGTGATGCTGAAGTGGACATCCAGTTGCCAGAACACAGTGGTAGACATCAGCCTATGCAACTGATGCTGGGAGGTAATGGGAGATCCCGCTATGCCATTGTTAGGAGAGAAGCCAATGCACCCTCTCTGAGACATTGCCACACATACCTCCTTTTTTCACTCCAGGTCACCTTCAGCCTTTGACTAAATGATTCTGTGGGAAGTATCCTCACACAAACTACTGATATACTTTGGATGTGTACCATACAGATGAATCACAAGAATTGACTGACTGGTGCACAGACAAATTATATATTATGTCTTGTGTCTTACACACCACCTGGCAGTACAAGGAGTGGAAGTGCTTCTTGTTAATGATATTCCTTTGGACCAGATGCAGTATTAATGGCAGCATGTGGGCAATCTATGGCTGCCTAGATCTCAGGGAAATGTTTTTGTTGTAAAACATCCACATAGAGATGATTCTCACCTCTGATGTCCTAGGTAGCCAGATAAGCACCTGTATATGTTGTAGCATGATGATAAAAAATGGTGTAGGATATGTGAAGCTGATGCCTACAATATCCCCTAACATGTCCCCATAGGTTCCTGGAAGGTGCCAGTAGCTAAGATAGAAACATTTCCTATATATTTATGTCCACTGGGTTGAGAAATTAAATTTCCTTTATTTTGCTTGTAGATTTTAACTACATGACATATAGTCTTTCTGTCCACATGGTAGCAATCCCTTATATGACTGGCTCCAGCTAAAAGCAGAGTTTGGCTGTGGGGCATAGAGAAGCTGGCAGAACAGACACTGATGCAGGACACTGGGTAGGAAGGCCATTGGATGACACAATGGAGCAGAAAAGTGTTCCAAAAAGCCTAGCAATTAGAAAGAACATGTACATTACCACAGAAAGTATCCCAGATTGAAACTGAACTGCAGAATCAAGTACTGTGAAGCAGCAAAACCAGAAGATCTAATATCCATCCTCTGCTTCTAGTCTGATTCAAATTCTGCCCACATTTTCAGATCCGTAACATGCCGTTTACTTTTTTATCCAGTAGCTTCCTGTGAGGAGTGGTTAAAAAAACCTTTGGTAAAGTCCACGTGCATCCACAGGATTCGTTATGTCAGTAATGACCCAGTCACAGAAATTAATCAAGCTGGACATGACCTAAAAATTATAAAGCTTTGCTAAACAGCATCCAGTATCGAATTAGATTTTAGGTACATGGTCAACATTTTATAAACTGTATACATAAGAAATGAAACTACTAGGACTGTAGCTGCCAGTGGTATCAATTGTCCCTGGCCTAGCTAGTTACTTAAACATATATATATATATAAATAAAAACAATAATAAAAAGAAAAAATGGAGAAGGATCCAAGAATGGGACAACATGAAAGCAGGGCAGACTGAAAGAAACACATTTGGAGAAAGATGGGTAATATGTTTATCATGAGGTATAGCAGTTTGACTTAGAAACCATTGGGTGGCAGAGGATGCTTGGTCTGCAGGGAAAATAGGGAAACTTTAGCGGACAATATGGGAGAAAGAGAGGGTTGAGAACTGGGTAGTCAGACAAGAAAAGGCAGCATGAACTGGAGAAGAGGATGCGATAAGCGATCGATGAAAAGAATGTGGTAGGAAAAGATGAAAGGAGAAAGGCAGACAAGAGGAAATAAAAAGTATTTATCAGTGTGGCACAAAGAAGATAAAAAAGAAAGCAAGTTAAAATGTTGCATGTAGAGATTAGTGGAAAGTCATGTAAGGGAGCCAGAGCCTTGCCATAGCTGGCCATATAGTAACCAACACCAAAAGGAGGGCAAGAGGGTAGTGGGCAGGTAGGGTCACTGAGCAACACGTGACAGACTGCCACACATGACAGACTGATAATGAAAGGCATAGAACAATGGAAAAAGGATTGTAGGGAGAGTATATGAGCAATAGGAAAGGGAGCGGGAAGTGAGGCAACCAGTTCAAGCACTGAGCAGGGCAGAGAGTGGTGGAGCAGAAAAGCGAAGGCAGCAGATAGGAAGGTTAGTGGTATGGTGGTAGTATACACACTGGTACTTCTGATGAGAGAAGTAATGTAATGTAGCTTGATTGCAACATAACAAAGTATAATATAACTTACTAAGTAGCTATGTGTTTTTACTTAATAAGGTAAAGTATATCTTACCAAGTTGCTTTTTATGGTTCTACTGTGCTCTGCGATGGTACCTAAGAGTGACTTATAAAAAGGGGTGTTTCACTGGGCATGATGACAGAGCTATAATTATTACCACATAGTGATAATGAGGGCATCTGGTACTTCTGAAGCTCCTACTGGTGGGAACTTCTCAATGTCACTATGTGGTGGTGGGAAAATGTATGGTTGGAGTAGTTTTGGAACTCTATTCTGGTGGAGCTTTTCCTGTCATACAATGGAGTTTTTTTATTATTTGTCTGCAGTGTTGTTATGCTGCTCAGCTCTGTACAACTGGTTAGGTGTATAAACTCCACTGACAAACACAGCACCATTTGATTATATAAGGTTGCAATCCCATAGATTACCCTGTTTGGATAGCTCTTATGCAACTGGTGCTATGTTTGGGAATCTCTTATGATCGCAGATAGAGATAATTTGTTTGTGTACATCATATATAGAGTACTAAGGGTATACAGTGATGAAAGACTACATTGTCTTAGCCTGTTGTGAAGTTATATTTATGAATCTAGGAATCATGTAGGGCTTTGGTATGCCACTCTATACAGTGCCAGCCCTACTTTATAGTGCAGTGTTTATGAATTGTGTCTCCATTCACCAAGTAAGGTTAGCAGTCTTGATGATGGAGACAGGAGAGGACAGAATATGTTAAAATCAATCTCGGGGGTTAAACATGGCTGGAGGTGACCACAGTGGCCACCAAGAAGAAGATACATATTGTGATGGATGTAAGTACTAATGACTTTTCAGATGAAACAACTGAGTTAATAGCAAGCGAGGGTGGGGGTGGAGAGTGGCAGAGAGATGCATGTCTAGATGGCTGGAGTTTGCATTCTCACAAGTGTAATCTCTGATAGCAATAAAAAACCTTGAGGAAGGAGAGGACTAGGGAGTATAATGACTAACTGTGCTGGTGAACAAGGGAGAAGGACTTGGAACTAGTAATGGGATAGTGAAAGACATTGTAGAGACCAAGTTTATGCCAGATACAGCCTCCATCTTAGACTAGAGGGGAGAGTGGTGCTCAGAACATCTTTGGAAATGTATATTTCAGAGATCATGCTTTAAACTACAATAGAAGGGGGGGTCAAAGAAGAAAAGATGGGTAGGTACTGAAGCAATAGACAGAAAAAAGGAACAGAACATATGAGAGGAACAAACAAGGTGACTATGTGGCTGTGTAGTATTACTATGCAATACATGGAGTCTGAGAGGAAAGATGGGAGGCGCAAGCAGTGATGCTTGAGTAGGAGGTGGATACTGTTGGTAACACAGAAATACGAGTCACTGAGAAGAAGGTGTAGGACATGGTGGTGTCTGAGGTACAGATCTTTCAGGAATGGTAGAGAGAGGTGAGATGGAAGTAAAGTAACTATCTGAATAAAAGAGGACATCAAATATGAGAACAGGTAGGTGGATGAGGAGGAGAAGGAATTCTACCTCATGATAGTGACCAAGGAAGTGAGTAGGTTCAGATGCTAAGAAGCTAGGGTTAGTGCCATGGGAGTTATGGTACAGGATAGTGGGAATGCCAGTAGACTGATGCTATTTATCAATCTCCCCAACATGTCAAGGGAGGAGGGTGTTAGATAATAAGGTTTGAGGTAGTCAGAAGTGGATTATAATCATGGAAAATAAGAATATGCTAGGAGCAGACAGGAAGATTCTGAGCTGCAGGGTAGAGAGGAAGTGGGAGTTGATTGATATCTTTAACCAGGAGGGCATTCATTCATCCATCTACTAAAAACTGTACTTGAAACTAACCAAAGAGAAAGGGGTCAGCTATGTCCAGTGAACACATCACTGTATGGTTTAAAGTATGTAGAAAGGGTAAACCTACAAGGACAAAGAGGAAAGTATGGGAATTTCTGGGAGTTTTGATTAGGTAAGTTAGGTGGCTGAAACAAATTTAGGGATAAAGCTATATGAATCAGGGATGCAGCACTCAGGCATAAAGATTATTTTTGAAAGAAAACCTAAAAGCATATTGAGGAGAAAATCAATGGGCTTAACATGAGGGTGATGCTAGTGATTTTGGTAAAAGACAGGGCATAAAAGAAGTGGAAGGGAGGGGTTAAGGAATTAGGGAAGGCTCATTACATGAAGGCAAGCAGAAGGGCCACAAAGGAGGTGAGAGTTACAAAGGCACAAACTGCAGAATAGTCACCAGATGGTTCAGAAATGTAACAAAGTCTTCTTTATTTTTGTTATAGAAAGAAGAGAGGGCTAGGCATGGCTAGGCACAGCATAAATGGGAGACAGATCACAAAAAACTGTGAAATGTACTGGTACAGAAATAATATTTTGATTAGATTTTATGAAGGAAAGCAATGGGAGGGTACTATAACTGGAGACAGGTAAGGCATAGTGGGGAGGTCAACAGACAGACAACAAGATAGCGAAGAGTAATCTGGTGTATTAAAGTGCACACTCTTCACTCAGACATTGGCTATTGATACTAACATTACTTAAACTTAAAGTACAGAGTTTATCGTACTGGCTAGGTTTTAGGCTCTAAAAATTCTACAAAGATATCTGGGAAAATCTTATGCAGATTACGGCTGCCCTAGCTGCAAGCTGTTAGAGGGCATGGCTGTCATGTGTCCATGGTGCATGAGGGCAGTATCAATATTCATTTATGAAGCTATGAGAATATTGCAACATTATAAATGAATGCTGATGCCACAATTGCAGTTGTGGTTGAAGCTCGGTGTGTTCTAATAACTGTAGCAAGGTACTGATTGCAGACCTAGTAAGCAGCTTATTATAGTTACAGAACTACAGAATACCATTTTTGTGCTCAGCTATGGCTAGGAAGACATTATTTTTTCTCCACAGCTTTGGGTGCAAGGAGACCAGTCAGGGGCTCTGTTTTTGGACTAAGAGGGGCCTGATGGATAAACATCACTCTCGGCTGTCTTTGATTTTACAGAATGTACCTGATTTTATCTCATATTTTTTGCTCTGTTCATTGTAAAATTTCTGTTTTATGTCTATCAGATATTGATTTTTTTTGTCTTTTATAGATAAAGTTATAGTAAAAACATATTGGTAAAAAAAGGGAGTCAGAGAGAGAATGTTTCAGAATGAACTGACTGCCTTAAAGGTAGACTCAACAAATGGACTGTATAAGATACTCTCAGGGTAATGAATCTGGCAACTGGGTTGGCGCATTACCTGACAGAGGTTTTCAGCGAACCACTGGCTGTATTGTAGTGCCTAAGGACAAGCTGACAGTAGAGACAGTTCCACTGTACAAGGGAAGGGGGCTGTCACAAACGGAATCCTGAAAGAAAGACTGGTTGCTTTCACAGGAGACAACAATCTGTAGCACTGCAACCAACATGGTTTCATGGGCATAAAGAACTGCCAGTGAGAGTTGATCTAAAGTTTTGACAGAGTTATAAAGGAGCTTGGACAGGAGTCCCAAGAAACATTCAGTAAGACCATGACAATGTCCTACACAAATGGGCTTTGAAAAAACTGTTGTGACAGTGGTAGAACTGTACCTCAAGATTTGGTTTGCTGCATGGTTAAAATTTTAGGATACAAGGAGTTATAAAGAGAGGGACGATCTTAGGAATAAGGAATGTGAGCACTGGATTATCATGGGGGTTTGTCCTGGGTCCAGTAGTCTTCAGTGTGCTCCTATCCCACATATGTAAGAAAAGGGAGAGAACAGAATTAACCTCAGTTGGGAGCACTAGTGGGTGAGGAGAACAAAGAGTTTGTGGAAGGATTTGGAAAGACTGACCACTGAGAAGAAAGGTGGCAGTTGAGGTCTGCTACAAACAAATGCAAAGTCCTGCACTTTATGTACCCTAGTGTGAAACATCAGTTTAGGGGACTGGATGTGATGGCAACAAATCAAGAAGGATCTGAAAGAGATGATCATCATGTCTGGAATAGACCACCAGGAGTGGTGTGAGAAGGCAGTTACAGCAGCCAACATAATGCCAGGGATGTTTCCTCAGGTGGCTAGATTCCAGAAACAAAGAGGTAAAACTCTGAGTCTGCTGGGTTATGGTCAAGCTACACCTTGATTGTTGTTTGCACTTCTGGAGGACACACATGAGAGATTCATCATACTACTGGAAGGGATCCAGAGAAAAGATACCAGGAATGTAAATGGGATAGGATTGGTACAACAAGAGATGACAGAAGTTGGAACCTCTTCTTATTAAAGACTAGAAGAGATGGTGCTGGTAGGAGGAAGCATGATATGAGTGCACAAGACCGTGACAAGAAGATGTGAAGTGTGTCATCTTGAACAGGAAAGTCTGGGGAAGAAGGGAACACAAATAACAGATTTTGGGGACCAGTTGTTCCTTGTATTTGTGGAAGTACGTCTTCATGAAGACAGATGTGAACCCACAGAATGGAATACTGGAAATTGTCATGAAAAATGTACCCACAGAGGCATTCCACAGTTCATGGGATGGGTAAAATGCACCTAAATGGCAGACTGGAAAGGCTTATTGCCTCCATCTGTCAATCAAGTAATGCAATACAATCTAATTATTATGATTCCTTCTTAGACCCCTGATTATTCAATGGTATCGCTTTCACCACTTTTATCTCTAGCCTTGTCTCTTAGCTGTATGCCAGTTTCTAAGAAGTGACTAGAGTTTTACCATATACTCACTCCTAACAGCTGTCTATACTGAAGGATTGAGTGTATTTGGATACTGTACCTTATCACCTTAACTTTTCTTTTTTAAACATCTTTATTAAATTGCCACATATTAATCAGTGGCATGGGTACACATACATTAATGGAAAAGAAAACAAACCACATAAACATTTCCACTGTTTTCATGCAAGTGTGCAAATATGATTTGTTTATAGCAATTTTCTTTACTCCATTACAAAAAGTGCTCATTTCCTGCCTTCCCTTAAGATTTCTCCTCCTGAACATTTCTGCATGTATTGCTAACATGAATTCCACATTATATATGTATAAAAGTAAGCATATACCAAAAATTCCAACAAATAAGAAATAACGGCCAACCTCCACTCAAAACCAACAACAAGTAAAAAGGAAGAAAGTCAACTGGATAAGGAGACTACTATAGTCCAAATCAATCCTACAGCTGTGCAAATGACCACCAATTAAACACCAAATGATGAACGCTTTATTGATCTGCGTTTATATACCAAAAATTGTCAACCCTGCAGATTGATTGGTTTAAACCACATATTCACTGATCACCGCAAGTCAACAATCCATCTACCGAAAACTCAATTCTACAAACCAACACTGAACTGCAATCAGTGACCCCCCCCCCCCCGAAAAAAGGAAACAAAAAAAAAAAGTTTGTTTGGATAGCAGTATTATTAAGGTTAGCTTTGTCACCCCCTTGCACCACCTTACTCATGTAGGTTAAACCCTAAACCTAACCATGCCCCTGCCCCAACACCAACCCTATATATTACCTTAAGAAAACCCTTTCCCTATCAGTGCCATTAATCAAGACACTTGGAAACAGAACACATATACACATGTACACATATACATACACAAGCACAACATTAAAACTATTCCCTAACCTGACCCTAAACATTGACTGCTAGCTCATTCACACACACACACACACACACACACACACACACACACACACACACACACACACACACACACACACACACACACACACACACACTCTCTATTTCTTTCTATCTGTCTAGCTATCTATCTCTATATATAGAAAGAGAACGTGAGAGGAAAATGAGAGATTGAAACGGCAGAAATGTGGAAGAACAAGCAGAAGAATACATAGAAGGACAACATGAAGGGTAGGTAGGTGGGGAAGGAAGATGGATATGCTTTTTTGTAGGGTAGACAAGTGTTTATATTTCTTTTTTTTTAAGAAGGGCACAGGGGGACGTTAATAAGTAGCAAGTGGGATGGGAGGAGAGAGGATGTCAGGAGCGCACAAAAAGACAGCTAAGACTGAGAAAGACTGGCAGGGAAGGTGGTGACACACAAGGCAGTAGAACGCAGTGATGGGGAGATGGAGAGGTACAGCTGACCTGCCAGCCTGGCCCAGAGGAGGACTCTCCCTGATGTCACTTGTCAGGGGTGGGTGCTATAATATGGGATGAAGATAATATAAAATGCATTGTTTTAAAATATATTTAAAAGCTTTTCATTTACAATTTATTCCACAGTTTATTGTCCTTTCTTCTTTAATATCAGCGTAAACTCACCATAGAGATTAGACATGGCTGAATGTCAGCAATTAAGGAAGTTATCCAGGGATACTCAGCTAATTTAGTTCCAAGTGCAATGTCATTGCACCATTTACAAGTATAGCTATTTTGTGCACTTTCAAAATCAAAAACATGGGTAAATGACATTTTAGTTACGTGGTTAGCTAATGGACACCATGACATATATCAGAATACTACACCATAGTTTAATCTACTGTTTGCCTTGCCTCGCCATTTGGCTTGCCCTAGTTATGGCTCTGACTTTTTGCATCATGTTATATGCTTACATTTATTTCAGCTGTGACTTATCAGTCTTTGTCATGTGACTACTTTTTAATTAATGGCATTTTAAGTGAATGTTTTATCATCTGAGGAAGCACAGTTCAGTGTAAAACATAATGCACTGTTTATAACAGATCAAACATCTTGTGGGTTTGTGATTCCTGTGGTCTTGGACTCTACATTTTGTGTTTTATATTTTCTTTATGCTGGTAGTGCCCAGATTTGACCACCTTGAAGCAGAAAAATATTTGACTTTTGACTAAGTCCCACAAGCAATGCACCTAAATAATCTGAAGCCTTCAGTGCATATGAAGGGGTGTGCCAGAACATATCCAGGATGGAGGCTCGTTTTTTTTTTTTTTTTTTTTTTACGATCATCTCACCTCTCAGCCAATGACACTGCAAAGAACCTCCAGCCTGGAAGTCAAAGAGGTTAAAAGGTATCAAATGGGCCAAGATATTATGAAACATGAAACAGAGAACAGGAAGAGGACTACATGAGGTTAACAAGGATGAATATCGATTCTGGCAAGATGTCAAGTAGGTGAAAAATGGCAATATCAAAGAAATACAAATTATTATTATTAACAGCTGAAACAACATCCAGTAGAAACAGGACATGGTACAGTCACAATTATCAGCACAATGAGAAGGAACAAAGGTGAAAATCAAGTAATTTCATCAGTAAAACAAGATAAATTAATATAAGTGCCTGTACCAGAGCTCAATGCAATTAATAATTCTTCTAAGCAATTGAAACAGAAAGGAATATTATGAAAAAAAATCAGTTTTGTACTGACCCACATAATGAATGTTGTTAAATCAGTGACTTCATTAAAGCTGTTCACTAGAGCATACCTCTCAACTGTCCAGATTTTTACAGAATGTCTACATTTTTGCATCAGATTTTTGTTTTATTCCTCATAAAATGTGTGTTTTTTTGGAAAATTATTGAGGTTTGAAGTCATTAAATAATAGTAAAAATGACTGATATATTTGAGTTACAGACTTTATAGCCTTCTGAAAATACATAATAATTCAAAACTTATTATTCTAGCAACTTTCTAAGTTTATAGGAGCAATTTTTAAAATCATTCCCTATTTTTGGGTCTTTGTCCCCTAGTTATCTCTGGCTTTGCCCAGATTGCCTGAGCTAAGAGGTTAAGAGGTATGTTAGACAATTAAATTTAGATTTATAATAAACAATACAAGTGTGTCACAGGATGTTCAAAGTTATGACTGTTTTAGAAAAAACATGCTACTTTCTAACCCCAGTTTCCAAAAATATCTAAAATGCCAAAATCTCTTCTGAATATTATCGGCCCTCTATTTAGACTGATTATCTCAGCCAGAGGTTCAAAAATTGACACCCTTGCTATGATTACAGAGAAAAAAATAAAGCATACCTTTGTTAGTGAAGGACTCTTTCAATTTTTATTACTAAACTGATAAATCTAAAAGCTGAAGCTGATTGCATTTTAGTAACGTGATATAAAATCATTATACACAATAATGCCACAAATAGAAGGTAAGGAATGTGATACACAGTTTATAAAAAAAAATTGTTTAACATTAGGACTGTGAATATGGTGGAGAGTTTACTAATTTTCATGCTAGAAAACATTTTTTTTTCTGTTCCAGGCTCATATTTTTTCAAACAAGTGCAGTTAAACTAATGAGGGCTATGATGGTCCCACCTTTGCAAACACACTTATTGTGGATGGTAAGCAAAGGAAGTATATAGATTTATCTGTATGAAATAAATTATATTGTTTTTGCACTTTCTTGACAATATATTCATGCTATGCAAAGGAACTGAAGGAGCTCTGGGTCAGTTTACAAAATACATAATCAAAATCACTGATTATTTACAGTTTAAAATAAACTGTTGACAGAGGAATATATAATTTTTGGATGTTAAAATACATAAGGAACGCTACTGGCAAAATCTTGGAATAAGATTATAAAGGAAAGAGTATTACAATGTGTTTGCATTTGAAGAGTGGTTACCCTCAGAAAATGGAAATTAATATAATGAAGAATCAGGCCATCATAAAAAACCAGGTTCATGAGTAATGAAGAGACATTATAGTAAAAGCTAAGGGCAAACATATGTGTGGTATATGACATCTAGTCTATTGTCTTTTTTTTGGGGGGGCTGCTTGTAGTGGATAGTATTTTTTTGCACTTTTCAACAGAGTTCAATACGTAATGTGAGAAAGACTGCGGAGCAATTAATCAGCCATTCAGTCAGTCAGATAATAAATCAATTACTAATTAAATGCATTTCTATTCAAATAAAAAGTAATAAAAGTGAAGTGGAATAGGATAAAATTCCTACTAAGGTGTATAATACTTAGCATATAGTGCAATAACACAGATACATCAATGTAATAAACTGTTTTCTAGGATGAGAAAGTCTGTCAGAGAGGAAAACTGGAGGCACATGAATCAACACAATGATCGCCTACAATAAAGATTTTTTTGTCGTGTGTTATTCAACTGAATAAGTGCTGGAATTAAAAAAAATGTTTGTTGAACTGAATTAATTGCTCAGAAAGGCAGAAGCTTCACCTGTATTAGGGATTAGGTACCTGATAGTAAGCCAGGTGGACTGCAGTACCAATTTCCATATACAGGTTGAGCTGTACTGTAGTCTTTTAGAGATGTACTAGAAAGCCTGTGCTTATGTGCATGCATGGTTTGGGGTAGCGTGAGACATTCCCAAACTCATGAGAGGATGTCTCCTAATGTTCTATTTTCAAAAAGTAGATTTAATTCCCTGATGGACTAGTTGCTCATTTTGAACATGTAAAATGTTGTTATGATAGACATGCTACGCTACAGGTATAGTTCCTCTGCTATATAGCTTCATGGTCATGCAGCTCCACCTGTATGTCAGCCATGGCTCTCTAACAGCAATATCTTGTATGGAATACAGGTGGAGCTGCTGAAATGGAGGACATTGACTGAACTTAACTGCCCCACCAAATCCTTGGCTTAGTTTTGGCTATGCTCAGAACAGATTATGACATTCAGTGACATAGAAATATAAAGAATATAATTAAGAGCGATTCCCTTCAATTTGATATCTTGAAGTATTGAACTACACACCATTTGCTTCCCTTATGACACCATCAGAAAGCACCAACAGATGACACAAAATCAGAAAGCAATTGGAGAGAAGCTCAGCATAAACTACATAAAGACACAAGTGTTCTTAAAGCAATAAATATATAATTCCACTGATGTAACTAAAAGAAAAACTACATATTTCAGAATCAGAAAGCCCACTTTATATGATTAGAGCATAACTGCAAGTTGAATAAGTGGTAAGAAAATGTTTGCTCTTGGTCTTTTAAGTTTTTATAGGATGAAAATACTGTTTATTGTTTTAAATAAAGTTTTGTATGTTTGTGTGTGTGTGTGTGTGTGTGTGTGTGTGTGTGTGTGTGTGTGTGTGTGTGTGTGTATAAAATCTTGTACTCATTATTCACATTTTGCACATTACTTGTTTTATTAGGTTGCAGAAAATAACCAGAGTTTAAATAATATCATGAACTGTCAGGTGACGCATAACTAATAAAAGCAGATCTTGTGTGCTATGAATGCTTTAAAACAGACAAAAATTCTGCAGAATTAAAAAAAATATATGTTAAAATAATTAAATAATTAAAATACATATTAAAAAGACCGTTTATCAAGGTTATGTCAATGTGATTTACTTAAAATCAGTGTAGTGAAACTGAAATATCAAAATGACTCATTATTTACGGGGTCTTTAATTTTAAGAGACTTTTGATGCTGATATGATCAGTCAGCCTTGCTATTCAATTTCCATTTCTTCAGAGAGGTATTAAATTCACAGCCCCTGGATTCCAACTAAGCACTGCCAATAACAGCAAATAACTTCTTATTTTGATCATACTTGTAGCTGTGCTTATGTATACAAGTATTCATTCTTTTCTTTTGATCTTTTCTTATAAATATGTTGTGACAGCCTCTGTGTGATCTTACCCATATACGAAGTGTTGCAGTAAGTGCATTTATCAAAATAAACAATCCCTGATTTACTGGAGTTGTACCATTCTTTTTCTATATATTCATTCTAAATAGGGTAATTCTTGTACGGATCCTTCTGACATTTAATGACAGGGTGAACAATATCCACATTTACAATTTTTCTCTGGTTTGTTGGTGCTGATGGCTCCATCACCATCATGTCTCTCTAAAATAATTACCTCTTTTTTATTAGTACCTACTGATTTTTTTCTGCTGTTCTCAGAAGCACATACTGTCCTGTTAACATTCTTTAATTCTTGATTATGTTTTCAAATTTACAAAAATAAATCATCTATATTAATCCACACAATAAATCAACCTGTCATTACTTTTTCTATCTAAACTGTGAACTTATTAAATGTTATGGTATCTGAATTTACAATTGATGGATATTTAAATTATATATTGGCAACAATATTATTTGCAATACTCTTAGTGCTTGTATAACTGTATATCCTAGCCATCAGTATAGATATTCTTTTTTCTTTGTGTGTGTGTGTGTGTGTGTGTATATATATATATATATATATATATATATATATATATATATATATATATATATATATATATATATATCAGATACAAAACGACAGTCACCACCCAATGTTCCAACAGCTTAGAAACAAAATCTATAAGCATAAAAAAGCTGAGCGAACACCACGGCTATAAAAAATAAAAAGATTTATTCAGTCTAAAATGGACAAGCGCTTTCACGTAACTAAAATATGCTTCTTCAGATCCTTAGTTAAAACACTGTGATACTAGCATTTATATACAATCACATGACCATAATCAATCAATCAATTAAGACATCAATTAAAAAAGCATCAATTAAAGAAAACCTTCTATCCTAGTCATTTCATTGATCTTGCACCTAGCAAAGGTTTAATATTAATACTACTATTGAGCCCTGGTGGTGAGTGTGCCCTTAACCTGAAAATCCACTTTAATTCTATCCTTAGCAGGAAGTTATTATTATTTCCCTGTCTTAAGTTGTTGCTAACTTGTTGCAATACTCTAAAATTGAAACTATGTCCTGCCTGCTCTATAATATGTTTCGCTAAAGCATTTAGCATATTTCTATTTCTAGTATCATAATTATGTTGGTAAATCCTATCCCTTAACCGTTTTATAGTTTTTCCTACATAAAAACTTTCACAATTATTGCAGCAAGCTAGATAGATAATATTTTCACTATCACATGTGGCAAAAAATCTTGGTTCAAAAACAAAATTAATATCTGAATGCTGATAAATCAGTTCTTTACTTATTTCTTGACAAATCTTGCATTTCCCACATGGGTATGTCCCACATCGTCCACTAGATGTCTCTATTCCATTGCTTCTATTCTGTGTTCCACATAATAACCGCTTTAGATTTTTATTATTCCTATAAGAGAAACTTGGTTTTGTACCTATGAGATCCCTGGTCTCATTATCTATAGTCAGGACTTGCCAATTCCTTCTTATAATATCTGTTATTATACCATTATCTACAGTATAGCTCATATTAAACCTTAATTTATTTGTCTTTTTTTCTCTAACATCTCTTTGTATTGAGTGGAATAGATAAAGAATTTCCTTCATTACACTCACTATCTAAGCTCTCTTTCACTATTCTTATCTCACTATCCTTATAACCTCTCTCTACTAATAAATTCTCCATTTTTTTTATTTCTCTTTGTTCATCATAAGGAGAGCTGCAGATTCTTCTTATTCACTTTATCTGCCCCTTTGTGATGTTTTTAATAACGTGACCTGGATGCATACTATGTCGTTCTAGCAGACTATTCTTCCAACTATCTTTGCGGTACAGTGTGGTATTGATCTCTCCATCTCTCCCCCTGTATATGGTAACATCCAAAAAGTCAATTTTACTATGGGACCAATTCATTGTAAATTTCAGAAAAGAGGTTGTTGTTTCTAAATATCTAACAAAATTATTTAATGAATCTATGTCCCCTTCCCAAAAGAGAAGGATGTCATCTACAAAATGTTTAAACAAAATAATGTTCTCACTGTACTGATGTCCCTTTAGGAACTGTTCTTCCCAGAGATATACTACCAAATTAGCATATGAGTTGGCACATGATGTTCCCATTGCCACTCCCCATTGCTGTAAAAATAGCTGTTTATCAAACAAAAAGATATTATTGTAAAGTACTATTTCCAGAAGGGAACAAATCAAAATAATGTCATTGCTCTTCATTCCCTTCATAACAAGTATATTTCTTATTGCTTCTAACCCATATTCATTGGGAATCACAGTAAATAGGCTTTGTACATCTAAAGTGGCCATTAAATATTCCTTTCTTTTTAACATTGGTTTATCATTATTTAAAGAAAGCAAAAGATCTGTAGTATCTTTTAATATATTAGGAATATCCCTTACCATCATTCCCAACTTACTTTCTATATATACAGAGATTGGTTCTGTTAACCACCCTCCGCCATCTACTATAGGTCTCAGCGGCGGTTTCAATAAGGATTTGTGTATTTTTGGTAGACCTTTTATGCAGGGTATTGTGGGTTTCTCAACTAACAGATATTCATAAAGCTCTTCATCTATCTGCCTTGTCATCAGTAAATCATAAAGACTATCCTTTATTGTCTTAATAACATTATTATAGTCACTCTGGCGTAATGGTTTATATACTTTATCATCACTTAACATATGGCTCATAGAGTCAAAATAATCATTCGCATTCATCACAACTATTGCTCCGCCTTTATCGGTGGGTCTAATATTTATAGCTCTATTATTCTGTAGAGACATTAATGCCATCCTCTCTTCTTTAGTGATATTGTTATAACCATTGCCTTTTGTACCAGACAGTTTGTCATAGATATCCCTTTCACACATTTTCATAAACAACTCAACATGTGTAGGTGGCTTCGGAGTGAAGCTACTCTTCTTTTTCAGTCTGTTACAGTAAATGTAAGTGATTTGTTGACAGATTTAAGATTGTTTGGTCAGAGTATATCTCTGAAATTACTTTTTAAAGACTCTAATGATAAAAAACCTTGCAGTAACAGACTGAAAAAGAAGAGTAGCCTTTCTATATACATAAGCAATCTTGCAAGGATAATACCTTATAATTCATTCTTGTGAAAATGAAAGCATACTTCCAACATAATCATTTTATACACAATTACAACACCTCTACTCTTATCTTCTTGCATAAGTCTGACGTCCTTCATACCATTCATTTCTCCTGAAAAGAAGTATTATATCAATGTGTTTTAGCTGGACCTGCCAAAAGTGGCCAAATGTGTTATCCTGAAGCCTATTCAAAATCTGCTAGTATGGACTAAAATAAAGAAATTATTATTTTTTTTAATTGGGTAAGCTTTAAATCATGAATCAAATATCTTTCATAAAGCTAACATATACATTTCTTTTGTTCTTTGATAGTCAGGATGATATCAGTCCTTTTCGCAGGCACAAAGGACAAAACCTTTACATAATACAGCCCTCTGTTCTTCAGAAAAATTTTGTTCAGTTATAGATTTGAAAAATGCCACAAGCCACTAATGTCTCTATCTCCATTTACCTTGTGGTCTGTGTTCATGCCACCACTGTTATCCTCATTGAAATGACTGATGAAACGTCCCTCTCTGTTCATTATTGAGTTACCAGTCTGGAGGAAAGCAACTTGTGCTGTTTCATGCTCTGGTGGTTAGTCCTGAGGAACATTATAGTCATAGTGTTGGAACTTACCTCTTGTCTAAATAATGCATGCTATCTCTCTCCTGATTGACTAAGTTGATGAAACCCTCAGTTTTGGTTAATTTAGGGACTACCTCAGTGATCACCTTATAAGCCATTCCTTCTTTATGCTTATCTCTGTGAAACTTGTTGGGCTTTTTATTTTCTTGTCTAAATCTAAAAAACATCTTTTTTATTATTTTCTTGACTCTTTTCAACACACTTAAGTCTTTAATAGGATAGCTGATGACTCATTCATCCATTTAAAATTTTGGTGATGTGTGATGGCTTTTTTAAGTTTTTCTATTTCCTGTCACAAAATATTCAGCTGTTAATTATCTTGTTTTGAAAAATTGTGTGAGACTTTAAACCCCATTTTATTAAAAATGTCACTAATTCATTATATAAGTGATTCATTTTACAGATGCCATTGTGGAATTTCATTAAGTCCTTTAGAACACTTACCAGATGTACCCAAAGATATTGGGATTTATATAATTCATGCTATTACATGAACCATCATCTTCAATTTTGTATAATTTATACAGAATTATACTATGATATGAACATTAGCTGTAGATGAATATCACTGTTGCTGTGATATCCTGACCCCTTGTGCAAAAATGGGAAAAGTGGTTGTTAAAGGATGGATGGATAGATGGATGGATTAATCATCTTTATCCAATGCTTACTTGAGATTATGTGAATAAAATATCTATCAGCATTTAAAAGCTATAGGTAAAAAACATGATTCTACTATCCACTAAGTGCACAAATCTTTTATATTGGACAACTTGCACATGGAAATTGTTGTCCAGAGCATTCCTTATAACACATCGCATAAGAAAATATATAAACAATATTGCTGGAGATGTAAAATGGAAATACGTGTTGACTGGGAATACATTTTAATCACTTGTACAAGCACTGTGGTTTGATCTGTCCTAATTATCCAGATATGTTTAATGCTTCAGTACCAGTGTCCATTACGAAAGGACAGCTACCACTCCTTTGGCATCTTTTAACAGAGGTTTATAAGACAATCACAAGGAAATGAAAAAATCTGATTCGCTTTCATTTTCAGAAGTTATTACAACAACTATTTTCTATGAAAGAGAAATTTCTATCCTTCATATTAGGTCAGATATGACTAATAGTTATTTTAAACTTCAGCTTAAATTGCATGTTTCATTGGTTAAGTATAAAGGCAGAAATCTGTGTGAATATCAGGCTGTTCATGGTTTAATATTTATCAGACATGGCCATTATTTATAAAGGTATTATAAGATAATAAACGTATATCTGAATATAATTATAATACTTGATTATATTCAAATATATAAAGTTTATTATCTTAAAATACTTTAATCTTTGAGAGCTGCTTCTGGTTCTTAACTATTTTGGAATTCTTCATTTAAGGTTTGCACATTTGCATTTTTCTGTTTTCTCTTTTTATTGCAGTTTTCGTTACTGTAAGATTGTTTTTCTTTTACTTTAATTTTTTGGGAGATTTAAAAGTCATTGGTTAGTGCCAATTATCAATGATTTGTTTTTCTTCTCTCTGAGTGCAAAGGTATTTAAACTGGCGAAGAAAATAAACTGCAGATAAAGATAAAAGGCCACAAGTAGCAAAACAAGTTCTGCAACAGGATTTATTCCAAAAGAACAATAAATGTAAGCGCTTTCATCTTGCTTCAATGAGCAAGACTTCTTCAGACAACTAAAACACAAAGTGTAGCCATTTTTAAAATACATTACGGATATCGCATGACAATGTGAATTCAAAGTTCTAAAAGGTGCAGCTCATCACAAACATAAAAATAAGAAAAAAATGATAAAAAATGTATGCCAGACTAGGACAGTGATAGAGTAACCTAGCCAAATACGTGCTTTCTATCCTTGATGATGATTAGACAAAATGCATAATCATAAAATAAAATTATGCATAACCTATTACAACTTATTCTTAAGAAAAGCAGACATTCTCCTATATAAAATACTAAAGTAGGATACATATGTGAATAATGCACTTTAAAAGACTTATTATTCAAAGAAATGTGCATTATGTTTTCCAAGAAATAATAAATACAAAAAGTGCAAAAAATGCAAAACATTCAGCAAAGCTCTCGTTCTGGGCTATTAGACATAAAAAATTGGTAATGTTACACAACCCAAAAAAATTGTAATATACAATAGAAAACAATATAAAATATCAGGCTATCTTTGCTCCTCAATTTAAGAACACAGGCCAGGGAGCACAAATCATTTAATCTGGGGGGGGGGGGTATAGGCATTCAATTTTATTTGCCATAATAACTCACAGAATTCCAATTTCAGAGTAAGGGGACCCCCCCCCCCCCAGGGTCCTGCTCTATCTGGTCAATTGCCCTAAAAGTGAAGCTGTGTTGAGGGTTTTCATAGATGTGCTTGGCCAACGCTTTCTATAACTTAGATTTCCTAATGTTGTATGTAGGTTTGTAGACTCTGTCCCTGAAACTACCGATGTAGAAACAAGGACACTGTCTGCAACTGGCCAAATATACTATTCCCTTGAATGCACAATTAAATCTTTTATTTATAAAATATCTTTTATTCCTGATGGTGAAAGTATTGCCAACCTCCATATGTCTACACTGGTTATAACTCTCACATTTGTACATACCTGGAGCTCTCATTCCTGGAACCCTACGTCTTTCTAACAGGTTTGTAAGGTTTAAACCTCGTCTATAAACAATTCTGGGTTTTGGCTCCCACGATAACCCCCAAATGCTCATCAGTGGTAAGCAAATTCCAGTTTTTGTACAGAATTTGTCGTATACCAGGAACATCAAAAATGAATGTAGTAATAAAAGTGACCTTAAATGGGTTAAACTTATCAGGGTGATTTTGCTCCATGGTGGGCAGTGTGGTGGTATTAAGTCCTGGTCGTACTGCTAAAACTGGATTAAATACATCACTTGTTTTCTTATATTGCACCTCACCAACCAATTCTTCCAATAATTGAGGGGGGTACCCTCGCTTCAAAAATATGTCACATAAGGTTTGACATTCTGTCATGAAATCATTGTCGTCAGAGACCATATGGGCCACCCTCACCAGGTGGCCCTTGACGACAGATCTCTTTTGCTGGTAAGGGTGACTGCTGGTGAAATGAAGAAATGAATTGGAGTAAGTGTGCTTTCTATGGATTCTGGCTTTATAAGCCCTACCCTCCCTGTACTTATACAAGTCTACATCTAAGTAAGCTATACTTTCTGTTTCTAAACTATAAGTAAAGGACAAGAATTGCATTGTAACATTCAAATAATCAATACATTTTGGAATAATATTCATGTCACCTTCAAACATAATGAACACATCATGCTTTACTGATTCACTGCCTTCAAAGGAAAACTTACAGGCAGAGTACACATTTTCATTCTGTCAGCATTTTTTTTTCTGTATTTGCTAGGATCAATTTGAAGATATATATGTTTTGAATTACAATCCCTTAGTCAGAGAAGCATTTATCATCCCACTTTCAGCATTGTAACACAAACAAATAAAATATTAGTTTCTCTTTCCAAACCTTGTATATGCCTGTTCTTTAAATGACACATGTGGCTTGGTGGTAGCAAATATCAAAACAGCTTCAGTGTTGCCAGGTGACTTCGACACCCAATGTCAAGTCATAGATAAGTTGCAAACCCTTCCTCAAACTTGTATAGGTTCAATGGATTAATAGAGCATAGAAGGACAGAGACTGTGGATATCTTGGAATGAATACTAACCAATCCACGAAAGGCATACTAGAAACCAGAATAATGGAAAAATATGTTCATACAGAGTCATTCCAAAATGACTTCTGTGGGCAAAATAAAGTAATTCCCATTACAGAACTTTATATAATTGTTAAACACAAGTTGGTTGGTCACCCTTCACTACCTTCCTTAGCATTAACAAAGCAGTTCAACTTTTATTCAGCACATTTGCAATTATTGCAATGAAACTTCCCCTTCTCCTAAAAATTAAAACAAAGGGTGATTAAAACAAAGGGAGGGTTGGCTTAATGGTTGAGGTGTTGACCTTGTAGACACAAGTTGCAGGGCTTGCTTCTCCCATAGGGTAAATGGCTAGGCTTAAAATGGCCCACAGGGGCAGTTAGCTTAGTACTTATCTATGAACACTATGAACACTAATCCATTCATCACTTCCAATATGAGAAATGTGGTATGTAACAGGCCACTATTTCTGAAGTACCTCTGCTAATCCAGGATTCCAGGACTACTGAGTCAGCACTGCAAAGATTGAAAGAGATAGTTAACTAATATTTGCAAAGCTAAAAAAAACATATTTTACAAACTGAGAATATGAGATATCACATAGTCACAGAAGTTTGGAAGCCCGCTAGTCTCAAAATGTTAAGAACAGCTGAAATGTGAATGCTGTTTCACAGTTGTTCCAGTCTACAAATGCATACGGTCAGACAGTACATTCAGTCAGTCAGTCTTCAGAACAATATAAGAGGTACTGATAGCAACAAATCTGCCTTAAAAACAGCTAGTCAGTTACATCTGCTACTATAAGTTGTAAAAAGATTATAGAAGCATATTGTAAAGAATCAGGAAACACTGAATATAACATCTTGTATACATGGCATATTAAAATGCCAAAATTGGAAGGACAGCAAATGCTAAAAACAGAAGTTAAAAAGAAATTGTGTTTTTCTGGGACAAGTCTCTCTGATCCCCTATGTAGGGTTTAAGTCCTCTCAACCTCATACTATAACCTCACTCTGAAGTCGCACAACCTTAGGGAGCTTGCCATAATTTATTCCACTGTCTCTTATTCAAGGTACTGTAACTTCAGATTTGAAAATAGAGTGATCTGGGGGGAATAGCCCCCTGATGTTGGGTGCTTGGAGGCTATATCCTTGCAAAAACATTCCTGCAATTTCTTGAGTTGAATTTGATTTACAAACATTTTGGGATATCTTTTGCTATCTGCAATAACACAGTTTAGTACCGTAAAATCTACATCATCCCCAGCTACAGAAAGTCACTCACCTAAATTCCTCTGACATACAACTAACCACATTGCAAAGCATGTTAAGATCTTGATTAACAGAAATCTGCAAGAGGAAAGAGGTACCCCAAACTGAAAACTGATATAATCCCTATTGCCATCAGACTTCATGATGACAACCATACCAGAGAATGACTCAGTGGTCATCTAAGTACTATAGGTAAAATCTTAGAGAAGGATGTACATTGATAATTCATGTAGCATCTCCAACTACAGTTCTTTAATGCTGACATGCTGCATGGATTCAGGCTTTGCTCACAGTTACAGAGTAAACAATATTGCTGCAGTCTCAATGGATATTCCAAAACTTTCAGCACATTAGACCCTTTGCAGAAGATTATTAGGTAACAAAATATCTGAGTCAGATGGGCAATGTTTCTTTATCTACTCAGAATAGACATAAAATGGTTTACTTGACCAAGTTATATCACAATCATTGCTCAACACTGGGACCTTTGCTCTTCTAAGTTGACACTGAGAATATGTGGCAAAACTACAAAGCTGTTACACCAGTTCAGTATGCAAACATCTTTGCTCTACAAGCTGCAGGTACAGATCTTCTCATAGTAAAGCAAGGCTCCAGGAAAATTTTGACTTTTATACAAAAATGGATAAGGTCCTGTTGATTATTACTAATGCTCCATGAAAACCAAAATCTATGCCACTAGGTAACATAGCCATATAAGACTATCAATGTACTTTCATGGAGAATCGGGTCCTGTTTTCCATTCTCATAATCATCATCTCCCTCTTTTTGTACCATTTTCTACATGGGGGTCTGGGTGTCATGTTAACTGTCGCCATCTCTCTTTATTTAATGCCTCACTCCTGCCTTCTTCGATACTTTTGCCTGATTGTCACAAGTCTTTTCTCATACAATCCATCCTTCTCTTTGCTGGATGCCTTGATTCCTCTTGCCTTCATCCTGTCTGTCCTAAATCTTCTTCACCAGATTGTCTTCTGCTTTTCTGCACGTGTCCAAACAACTGTAATCTATTCTCTTTTACTTTTTCTGTATTTGGAACTACTTTGGCTTTTGTTTTGATGTTCTCATTTCTTTGTCCCACAGTGTGCATCCTACCACCCATCTCTGGCACTTCATCTTCATCACCTCTAGCTTCCTCAACTGCTGTGCCTTTACTGTCCAGGTTTCTGTACTGGGTGCACCATTATTTTGTACACCTTATTTTTCAGCTTCTTAGGCATTCTTCGATCATATACTACACCTGACACTCTGTGCCAGCTGGTTGCAGCCCCTCTGATTTTAGCTTTGACCTCCTCATTCAGACTTTCCTGCTCCTCAACCCCCCCCCCACTATTTCATTATTTTCCCTTCAATCTTTGTTCTCATCTTCTGCTGATTTCCTCCATTTCCTGCCATTACATCTGTCTTATCTGTACTCAGTTTCATCCCATGTACCTTCAGTTTTGCATTCCATTCCCTTATCCTTTGCTGAGGTTCTTGTCAGGGTCTCCCTTTAATGTCACATCATCTGCATACAGCAAACGTGTTGATCCATCCTTTCTGACCTGTTTCCTAATATAGTCCTTCACCAGTATGAGCAGCACTGGGCTCTGAGCTGAATCATGATGCACACCCACACCCACTGGGAACTCCTCTGAGAAACCAAACACTTATTATACTTGAGTCACTGGCCTCTTGTACATACCTTGCACTAATTATACCAGTGTTTCTGGGACTTTTAACCACAGCAGGACTGCCCAAATTAGCTATCTTGGGATCTTGTCATATGCTTTCTCTAAGTCTAGGAATGCCCAGTTGGACTATTTTCTCATCTTTAGCATCTTCTCAACTACTTGTGTCACTGCAAACATCAAGTCAGTTGTGCTGCATCCTGATCTGAATCCAAACTGCTCATCTCTCATCCTACTCTCTACTACATTGAGAATACACCCTTAAGAACTAGCCTAATAGCCAGGGACTTGGGGACACACATAGACGGTAATCTAGCCTTTGACCATTACTTGTCTACAGTAGTGAGGAAAGTATTCTGTGTTGTGCAACTTAAAAATAAAAGTATGGCATCTAGGTCCAAGGAGGTCATTGTTCCCTATATTTGGCATTCATAAGACCTTTCACTGAGTACAATGTCCCCTTTGGTATGTACCTAATCAGGCACATCCAACAACTGGAACTTCCACAGAGGTCCTCACTAAAAGAATATAGAGCATAAGTAACATGTCCTGTGCAGACTGCATCAAGGCCCTATCCCTGTATTCTGTCTTATACGGGTTGCTGAGGGAGAAAGTACCTGGCATACAAGGCATTGACATATCCCACTCTGATGGACCCCTGCATATCTACAAAACAAACAGTACCAGAATTACCCATTCTAAAGATTTAAACCTTGTCTTTGATATAAATAGGACCTGCTGGAGAGATAGATATGTATCAAGACCACCCCTTCTCTGGAACATGCTCCCCATCCATGTGAAGCAGAGTTCTTCCCTAACCCAGTTCAAGTGTAACTTGGATAACTGGATGGGGAACAGGACATTCATCAGTGGTTTGGCACCTATGTTTCTAATGGACACCGGCAGCCTGTAAATGGTTCATCTCCCAAGCCCCTGATTACACTTATCAATAGTACCAGAACTTTTCAGAGATTTGGGATGCATGATTAGTGGTCATTAGCCTAGTGTACACCTATGAACTACTCTGCGTATTCTTTTATCAATCACCTTCTCCAGAACTTTCATGCAATGTGACAGGAGTTTGATATCTTTGTACTGCCCACAGTTGTGAATGTCCCTTTTTTTTTTTGAACACTGGCACTAGTATGCTTATTTTCCAGTCATCTGGGATACACCTTTCTCTCCACACTGCTAAGAGTACCCTCAGGTACCACTTCTCTCCTGTCTCACTCAGCATCTTTATTGTATATGTTGTGACCTCATCTGAGCCTGCAGCTTTCCTTGACTTCATTTTCCTTAGTGCTAGTCTTAATTCTTCTGTGGTGGGCTCCTCTTCTTCTCTTGTCATAGACTGTGTCTGTGGAAGTACAGCTTCTATGGTGTTTTCTTCATTCAGAAGCTGCTGGAAATACTCCTTCCATTTGCCTATGATGTCCTGTGGACTGGAGAGCTGGTTGTTGCTGGCATCCCTTATGAAGAGTGTCTGACTATCTTCTTTGTCTTTCTGTCTTTGCTATGCAACCTGATATAGTTTCTTTGTGTCATCTACTAACTTAGTTTCCAGAAGCTGGTAGGGTGCCTCTGACAGCTTGTTCTTTGCTATTGCAACTCCTTTCTTAGCTTCTTTATTAGACAACCAGTATTCATTGAGATGCTAGAATTCTGAATAATTCCTTGAACTGTTGTGCTTTCTGTCAAGTCAACTTCCAGGTGTTCAGCCTGGTGTCTGTTGACCTTAGAGCCTTCTCTGACCACTGCTTGTAGCTGATTGTGGTAACCAGTGGTTTATGCTGTGGACAACTGTTTCACTGGGGAGGACTTTGCAATCCCTGATTCTACCCTAGTGCCCTTTTCTTACTAGGAGGAAGTCTGCCTGAGTTGCATGTTGGCCATTCTTGTATGTGATCTTGTGACATGTGTTGGCTACTATCAAACCATTTGCCAGACAGAGTTTTAGAATGACCTTTCCTTCTTTACTCCTTTTGACCCACCCACGTGGACACATGCATTTCACATATCCTCTTCTGTCTGCCCCAATATGTGCATTCAGGTCTCTCATAAACAACACCAACTCATGTTGTTCTGCTCTGTCTAGTATGTCATGCAACTGCTGTCTGAATGCGGTCTTTTCCTCACTATCATAATCCTGCTATGGACAAAGGTTGAGATTATGAATAATGTTCTATTCTTACACTGCAGTCTGATTGCCATGAGTTTGTCACTAATTCAGATGACATCCTTTACTGCCTTCTGAAGCCTCTCCCTCACCACAATTCCTACACCATTTCTAGTTTGTCCTCCACCTGACTCTGGATTTCAAGCCAAGTGGCTTTGCTGCACTGCCTTTCCATCTTGTCTCCTGAATACATAGGCTGTCCAGCCTTCTCATTACCATCATGTTGCCCACTTCCAAACTGCAGTGAGCTTATATTAAGTGCAGCAATTTTTAGTTCATGTTAAGCAGGTTGATTGGTTTTACATCCAGACTTTGCTCAAGAATGCTATCACAGATAACCCAAGGCCAGCAGTGTATTGACCCAGGTCTGCTGGGCTTAATGCTGGGCACACACCAGTCAATAGAGCCACATACAACCCTCCTACCATTAGCATGGGTTCTTAGTGTAGATTGGAGTAGTCCAGGTCATCAACCCACTTATCACCAGCAAATACCCATGTCCATTTGGCAAAATTAATCAGCATGACCAAATCACCTAGAGCCATATTTTACAGCATTAGTTGGCTAGCCCTAACACAGTGCACTGTCTGTGATCTGTGTTCTCCATCCTTGAGGATACTGCACACCACAGTAGATGCCCAAAACAGTTGGTTTATGCAACTCTTTCTCTATAGGGTGCCATGTAGTGTCAATGCTGTTGCCCACAGCTCCATCCTTTGGTGAGTTTGAGATGAAAAAACTCAATGTGTCTTTCAGAGGTGGGAGAAACCCCATTAGGGCATAGACTGACAGAGGAACCTGAGTTCTGATGCATGATTCAGCTGGCTATTTTCTGCTATAGCCTGACACAATGTCTACATAACAGTAGTTATGCAGTCAGTCACTGGTCACCTCCCCTCCCATTTCCCTTTCTTATCACTTATACGTAGGACCTCGGGATACTTAAATTCTCTATTTGTGCTAGCTGCTCTCCTGTTACCTGTATTAAGTAAACTCCTTCTCTCATGAAGAAAACTATGACATCTAATTTCAGAGGTACTTATTTTAATCCATTCCAAACCACTTCTCACTCATTAGTGAAGCACTCCATCAGTGAGCTGAAGTCAGTATGACAAAATTGTCTGCAGATAACAAATGTGCAATCCTAACATCCCTGAACTGGATAATTTCCACATCATGTACCTTGATACTGTATCTATGAAAAACACTCACAGGAGAGGACACAAAACACACACACTTGGTGGAGTCCTGCACTTATCTTGAATGAATTTAACTTAATGCAGGTAGGTAATGCAAACACAACTCTCCGTCTTTAACTTCAGGAATGGAATGGCATGCAGCTGTAACTCAGAGACCCTATAACCTTTTAGCACCTCCCTCAACATGTTTTAGTGTACATGGTCATAGGTTCATAGGTTCATAGGTTCATACTAGGCTATCTGCCCTAGGGCATTTATAAGCCTAGCCAGAGTGTGTTTGGCTTTTGCCACCCATTTTAAATTAATTTTGCTATGCCTTTTTTTGAGGTTAGTATACTGTGCCTCTGTCTAACAGTGACACAGAAGTGATAGCCGGGGTAAACCTACGGTCTCCCATCCACTCATCAAGATTCCTCTTGAAGAGAGTCAATGTGGGACTCTGCCTAACCTGGACTGGGATTTTATTCCAGAATGAAGGGAGCCTCTGGGTTATGAATCTGTCCCTCCAGCATGTCCTATTTATTTCAGTACTGAGGTTCAAGTCTCTCGAGCGTAGCTCGATGGGATTTGGATTTTCTGAGGTGCAGCATGTCCATTAATTCCGGGTTGGACATGGCTTTATACGTCAGGCACAGATCGCCTCTGAGCAGGTGGTATGCCACTGAGTAGAGCTGGAGTTTCTTTAACCGGGCAGCATATGGCATCTGTTTGAGCCCTTTGATCCTCTTGGTGAGGTACTTTTGGGGTCTTTCCAGTTGCTGCAGGTGTCTGGTAAGGTACATCCCAAAAGGGGCATTGTACTCAATTATGGGCCTGATGAGGGATGAGTAAAGAGGCACGATGACCTCCCCTGATCTAGATGTGAATCCCTTCATGATTAGGTGGGCTATATAAAATGTTTTTCTAACCACTTTGGCCACGTGGTTGTCAAATGAGAGATTGCTATCAACTTGGGTCCCCAGGTCCCTAATGACTTTTTCTGTACTTAATGGATTACCACCTATGTGGTCATCTGTCTTCTATAAGTTCACAAATCACATTGAGACCCTACTGATTAACTCTTTCAACTTCTTTATTGTCTGTACAAGGGTAATGAGTGGATACTCTGCTCTATGACTGGGGCAGGATCCCCATTGCTTTTCTTGAATCAGAGACTCAGGTATCATTGTGCTTCTCCAGCATCCTGACATAAATATTGCTAGGCGTGTTAGGATATATAATCCCTTTATAACTGAAGTCTCCTGTTTCTTGTTTTTGAAAATGTTGACCACCACCCCAGGATGTCAGTCTTGAGGTACTGACCTATCTTCCATATAACTCTATAAAGGTGTGTTAACCAAACCACAACGATATTCAGCATGTTTAACGTTTCCATTTGGAGTTTGTATATTCTTACAGTGGAGTACCTCAGAATTAATTGCTACAGTGACCCAATCTGCAGAAATGGATCAAGTGGTACCAGTTATATGTCACATTGCCTCCTCAACTGAGTTCCTTCCATCTTCCAGCACTGCCCCCAGTCAAGGTCAGAGTTTCCGTACCCTTGCTTAGAATAGCCTGTGTAATATCCAGCCTACATTTTCTGATGCCTTGTGTTGTAAGAACCTATTTACTAACATCTTAGAGTCATTACCAGCAAATTCTCCCACACAGGGACTTCACTTCAGTGGCACCTGCAAATGTTGCCTTCTTGGCCTGGCAGTACTTGTCTTGAAAATCTGGAGACATTCATTCTCTGCTAGCATTGCACAAAAGGCCATGCTGTTTAACTTGAAAGCTTACTTTGCTGCCCATGATCA